>NC_142740.1:27416622-27444122 GCF_051943395.1 Hippocampus bargibanti | reverse complement strand
AATGTATGATTATGATGATAATGATGATTATGATCCAGGCGGAGGGGGAGTCCAACAAGTGAGCGGCGTGTCGGTGGCGGGCGGCAGCCATCATGGCGAGCTCCAGGCCGAAGCCCAGAACCTCTACCAGCATCTGTACAAGCACGCCTACAACTCAGCCTGCTACTGCAACGCGTACAACTACCAAGCGTACCAGGCGAGCGCCGTCGTCGCCAATCTTCCTTTTTAATGAACAAACGAGACTGCACAGATAGCTAGCTAATAGTAAGCTAATAGATAGCTGGCTAGATAGCCAGCCAGCTAGACAGCTACACAGCTAATAGATAGCCAGCCAGCCAGCTAATAGATAACCAATAGACAGCTAGCTAGATAGCTAGCCAGCCAGATAGCTCCCTAGCTAATGCATAGCTAGCAAGATAGCCAGCCAGCCAATAATAATATAATCATGCATTTGATTTTTAAGTTTTTCAAAATTCTCAAGGTCACTTCACAGTCACAAGATCAGTTTTTCTGTGGGTGAGCAGTGGCAGCCACACGCGCCAGCGTCCACTCAACCCGGAAGTAACTCAAATAGATAAAAAACTAGCTAGCTAATGAATAGCTAAAAAGCTAATAGATAGCTAGCTAGATAGATAGCTAATACTTTTCCCGACTCAAATGGCTAGCTAGTTATATAGATAATTGCTAGCTAGCTGGCTTTCTATCTTTTTGAGTTATTGATAGATAGATTATTGATAGGTAGCTTGATAGATATTGCTATTTGACCCCCCTGAAAACTAAAATGATGCCACAGAAATTAATTTTTAAAAAGTCACAAAAAAATGTCAGCTATTTGAGATTTTATTTTGGAAAGCATCATTAGCTTCAAATCAAATGGATTGATTTCAATCAATCGCATCAATCCATCACCCCCCCCCCGCCCCCCCAGACAAAATTGGTTGTGCAACACACTCAAAGAGCATCTGTTACAATCATCGTTTTTGACAGAGGATAAAGAATAGGTGCCTGCGTGCGAGTAGCAGTTAGTCGCACCAGTGTGACCCCACCCCCTTCCCTCCCGCACTCCCCAATCATGTCCGGGTCACCGCACGCTCGGCACTTGAAGCGCCGCGCCGCTGCTTGAATTGCAAAGGTTAATGGGATTGTGTGTCGATGCGGGAAAGGCGCCGCTCTGCCTCGTCGCACAATCGGGGCGCCATTAACGCTCATCGCTTAGCACTACTTAGCATAATTTAGCCATCCCGCTACGTGATGGATGGCCGATTGAGCCCAGCTGTCACCTGCAGCTCATTTCAACTCAGGCGCTCAAAAGCCAAATAAAGAAAAAGCTAGCTAGCTAGCTAGCTAGCCAATAGATAGCCAGCCAGCCCGCTAATACAACAGATTTATTTAGCTATCTATTAGCTGTCAATTAGCTAGCTAGCTTTCAATCTGAGTTACATCCGGGTTGAGTGAAGGCCTAGTTAGCTATCTGTTAGCTATCTATTAGCTAGCTTTCTATCCGAGTTACTTAGCTATCTATTAGCTGTCTGTTAGCTAGCTTGCTTTCTATCTGAATTACATCCGGGTTGAGTGAAGGCCGTGCTAGCTATCTGTTAGCTATCTATGAGCTAGCTTTCTATCTATTTGAGTTACTTCTGGGTTGAGTGAATGCTGGCGCGTGTGGCTGTCGCTGCTCACTCACATAAAAACTTCTGCTGTCACTGTAAAGTGAACTTGAGAGTTTTGAAAGGCTCTTATAAATGAAACTGATTATTAGTATTATTATTATAATAGACGGCCAGCTAACCAGCCAGCCAGCTAATAGATAGCTCGCTGGAGAGATAGCTAACAGATAGCCAGCTAGATAGCCGATATATATCCAGCCAACTAGCCAGCTAATACATATGTAATAGACAGCCAGCCAGCTGGATAGATAGCTAATAGATAGCCAGCCAGCTAGCGAGATAGCTAATAGAGAGCTAATAGATAGCCAGCCAGCTAGTTAGATAGCCTATAGATAGCTAATAGATAGCTATATAGCAAATAGATAGCCAGCTACATAGCTATATAATTCATCGATAGCTAGCTAGAGAGCCTGCCAGCTAGCTAGATAGCAAATAGCTAGCAAATATCTAGCTAGCTAGCTAAATAAATCAAGAAATATTCAGACTAAATGCAGATTTTTTTCCCTTTAGTCATTCATTTAACATCAATTTTAAACGGCAGGCGATAGCATAATTGCTAACGAGATTTTAGTGTTGGTTTTGCCGCGAGTAACAAAAAAATGACTTTGTAAGGCAGGCAATTTGGCAAGCTTTCTCATTAGCTTAAAAAAAAGCCGCGCGTGGCTTCGATAACCGTTTATAAAGCTGTCAGCTAGGCGGCGCTTGATGGATGGTCATTGGCGCCGGCTGCCAAATTGTTTTGCGTCAAATTGAAAAAAGCGGCGGCGACCGATCCAGCGACCGATTATTTTTTGTGACGGTGCAGGTACCCGGCGGCAACGCTTTCCTGCAGTACCCCGGGTTCCTCCCCCAAGGCCCGGCGGGCTCCGCCTTCCTCCAGCAGGACGACGGTGAGGTCGCCAGCTGCTCCTATTCCGCGACTTCCTGTGAGTGATTGGTCGCCGCGCCTTCCGCTATTAAAGAACCGCAACACCAAAAAGATCAAAAGATGGCAAACAAAAAAAGAATTCCGGGGGGTTGAAAAATGACATAATCTCGTTGAAAACGCCACACACGCTTTCTTCCGACAACACGGCGGCGTTTTGGAGCAACTGGAATGGAGGCTCTTCAGATGCCACAAAGGCACCGAGGAGGCCTTCAAAGTATTGGATTGGATTGGTTGTACCTTTATTTGTCTCACAGTGGAGAAATGGACATTTCACAGCAGTAAAGTGATGAAAGGAAGAGGAAAGGAAGAAGTAGAAAAACAAAATACAGGAGCTGCTGGAAAGGCAGCTACTTTGGTGGCACCATCTTGAAGTAGCTTGTAACAAACGTGCACATACCACCGTGACTTCATTGATCCACTGGTGATAAGGATGCTTTGGTCCTCTCCTCTTTCACATAGAACTGCTTCGTGTCACATGGATGGTACAGCAAGTGCTGAAGAATGAATGACTGTGTGTCTTTGTGTTGTCATATTATTTGTTATTTAGGCTGGGTGGTATTAGCTAGCTGGCTATCTTTCTGTCTATTTGAGTTACTTCTGGGTTGAGTAAACACTGGCGCGTGTGGCTGCCGCTACACACCAACAGAAAAGCTAGGATTATTATTATTATTATTATTATTATTATTATTTTTATTATTATTATTATTATTATTATTATTATTATTATTATTATTATTATTATTATTATTATTATTATTATTATTATTATTATTATTATTAAAAGAACCAAAAAAGCTAAATAACAAATAATATGACAATACAAAGACACAGAGGGTCATTCATTCTTCAGCACTTTCTGCACCCAGTTCTAGATGAAACAGAGTATCAAAGCAACCTTTTCACTAGTGGATCAGGTACGTCATGGCGGAACGTGCACATCTGCTACAAGCTAAATGTTGAAAGCAAACATCAAGCTGTAGCATCCATTGACAAAAAGAGATTGTCTCACATCTCCTGTTCCACGTCAATCCGCTTCAATTCCAAGCCGCGACTCACAGATCTGCATCGGCGCTTTGCGCTGACGCTCCTTTTTTTAATAATAATATATTTCTTGATCTTGAATCTTTCTCGCTGTTCCTTGTTGCCCCCCATCCTTGCAAAGACTTTGTCAAGTTATCCAGCAGAACTTTTTGGGATCGATGGCCGCCGGAGAGTCGATATCGGCCGCCATCGCTTAAGCGGGTGTCGGCGAGACGCCGGGCGATCGATGGACCCGCGACGACCCCCCCCTCAATCTTTTTCTACTTTTGAGACATTTTTTTATGTCACTTTAGGAACGTTGGAATTACTCTTTGAAGGACAAGCGACACCTCCACACAGGTTGCGTCCATAATTTGGCAAAATACTTCATGTAAATTTCTCCACTGCGAGACTATTAAAGGCAAATCCAATCCAATCCAATCCAATTGACTTCTACTGAGCGTATTTGACAAAGATTCCAGCGCATATAGCTAGATTTTATCTTTCCAGAATGCCCCTATGACCGAGAAAGCGACACACAATGCATTTTGGGTACTTTTTTTCTGAAAACACTGTGTTGATGGCGAAATTAGAAGGAAAACGACATACATAACGACATGGTGAATCGTTGTGTGTCGCAGCAAGACTACTATTTGATACTAGTTGACACAAATTCCCAGCAGACAAATCAGCCCATTTCCAATGGAGCTTGTGCGCCATCTTGTGCATTTTTTGGGCGCTACATTGGAGTCCAGATGGCTGGAATTGATACGAAATAATTTCTTTAATCAATGGCAAACATTTATGTTTTCCTCTTCAGAACTATTTGAATCATATTCATAACTGAATGAGTCACAAGAAAGCATCTTCTCCCAATCTGAAGCCATTGTTTGGATTCTGGAGCAAGGCAGTTTGTGAAGGAGTGTCCTGGCGTGACATCACCGACAAAGGGGCGGGAGTTTCTGAATCTCCCCAGTTCCAAGCTCATTTTGTGGCAGTTTTAGGGCACTTGAAGTCATTTTGATTGGTGTTTTGCATTGAATTCAAAATATCATTCTGCGTATTTTGGCTATTTTAGATGCTATCAAACCCTTTTCTGATGTCAGTTAGGAAACAACTGACATATTTTTTTACATGAGTAATTCATTTTTCACACATTTGTACATGATTTTTGGGATTTAATTAATTTAAGCAACAAAAAAACAAACAAACTTAGGAGGCATTTGGGAGACAAAAGAGCCGGATCTTTTTAGTGCGCCGTGCCAAAAGAACCGGCTCTCTGAAAAGAGCCGCAATTCCCCGTCACTACTGTGCACATATAAATCAAGCCATAAAAATATTTGATATAGTGTATTTTTTTTACATGAGTAATTCGTTTTTCACATCATTTTACATGATTTTTGGGAGTTAATAATTTAAGCAACCACAAAAAAAAAAAAAAAAAAACAATTAAGTTCATGAGTTGAGGTCTCACAGTATATCACAGAACTTCCTATAACAGACCATTTCCTGGTTTCATTCAATGTTTCCATCACCCTCTCTCTCCCCAAACCCCCCCGTGTCATCACATATCGCAACATCAAGGACATCAACGTTGCCACCCTTGCTGAGATGATTGCCACCCTGACTCTGGACCACAACTCTTCTCCTGATGAACTTGTCTCCCGGTACAACGCGGACCTCACGAACACCCTCAACGCCCTTGCTCCTGTAAAGTCCCGGTCTGTTCAATTTACCTGACCTGCACCCTGGTTCACCCCCCATCTCCGCTCCATCAAGACTAAAACTCGCCAACTTGAAAGACTTTACAGGAAGTCTGGGCTCACTACTCACAAGGACACGTACGCAACTCACCTTACCCATTACAAGGACTCTATCACACGTGCTAAAGCGCAATATTACTCTGGACTCATTGACTCTAATCCTGGATACCCACGGGTCCTCTTTTCCCTCTATCACAAAATCACACAACCTCCTATCTCTCTCCCCTCACACTTCTATTCCTCTGACACATGCAACACTCTGCTTATGTTTTTTAGTGAAAAGATCAACAAAATCCATCAGCACCTCGGGTCCTCTGCCCCCCCCCCCCCTCTCCCAGCCTCTCTACTCCTTCCCAACGACTTTCCGCTTTTGAACTCCCCCATCCCTCTATAATCTCAGACATTATCACCAAATCCAAGAACTCCTCCTGTCAACTCGACCCCCTCCCCACTATCCTTATCAAGTCCTGCCTACCCTCTCTTCTCCCATTTATTTCTACCATTATTCACTCTTCATTATCAACTGGAATTGTTCCTATCCCACTCAAAACCGCAGCTGTCACTCCAATCTTGAAAAAACCTGGCTCAGACCCAAACGATTTCAATAACTTACGTCCAATTTCCCACCTTCCATTTATCGCTAAAATTCTCGAAAAAACCGTCGCCTGTCAACTCCACTCTCACCTCACTCACAATAACCTGTACGAACAATTCCAGTCTGGTTTCCGCCCCCGCCACAGTACTGAATCGGCTCTCATAAAAATCACGAATGATCTTTTTATGGCAGCCGATGCCGGTTCACTCTCCATCCTCATTTTTTGCGCCTGTAATGGGCAGCATCTTCACAGCCCCGCTTTGTTTAGCGGAAAGGTCAGTGCTGTTGGACGGTCTGCGGCTGGATGGATGCATGCATGGCTTGAGGAACCCGCGATAAGAAGAAAGGAGCGTCAGCGCAGAGCGCCGATGCGTATGTGGAACTGTTGCGGCTTGGAATTGAAGCAAATTTATGTGGAACAGGAGATGTGAGACAATCTCTTTTCGTCAATGGATGCTACAGCTGCGTTTTTGCTTTCAACATTTAGCTTGTAGTCGACATGCACATTCCACCATGATGTCCCTGATCCACTGGTGGAAAGACGCTTTGATACTCTCCTATTTCATCTAGAACTGTTTCATGTCTTCACAAAGAGGGTACAGCAAGTCCTGAAGAATGAATGTCTCTCTGTGTCTTTGTTTTGTCATATTGTCTCTATGCTGTCATATTATTTGTTATTTAGTTTTTTTTTTGTTCTTTTGACTTCAAGACGGCGCCGTGAGAGTGGCTGCCTTTCCAGCAGCTCATGTATTTCGTTTTTCTACTTTCATTCCTTTCATCACTTTGCTGCTGTGAAATGTAAATTTCTCCACTGTGAGACTAATAAAGGCAAATCCAATCCAATCCAATCCAATCCTTCTCGACCTGACCTCAGCTTTTGACACCATTTCCCACCCTATCCTTCTCGACAGACTTTCCACCCTAGGCATCACCCACACCCCACTCCGCTAGTTTCATTCCTATCTCTCTGATCGCGCACAATTCATCCAAATCAACTCGTTCACCTCACGGTCCTCTCCGGTGTCCTCTGGTGTGCCTCAAGGGTCTGTCCTGGGGCCACTTCTCTTTATTATCTACCTACTTCCTCTTGGCAATATTTTCCGTAAGTTTGGCATTCACTTTCACTGCTTCGCGGATGACACCCAACTCTACCTCTCCAGCAACCCCGACGCCTCTCTTCCACCTTCATCCCTCTCACGTTGCCTCTCAGAAATTAAATCCTGGCTTTCCCATAACTTTCTAAAGCTCAACAGTGAAAAAACTGAACTTCTTCTTGTCGGTACCAAATCCACCCTCCACAAAACTAACAGTTTCTCCCTCACCATTGACAGTTCTACCGTGTCCCCCTCCCCTCAGGTCAAGAGTCTGGGTGTCATCCTCGATAGCTCACTTTCCTTTCACTCCCATATTAATAACATTACTCGGTCTGCTTATTTCCACCTCCGTAATATTAACCGTCTCCGTCCCTCGCTCACCCCTCACTCCGCTGCTATCCTTATCCACAGTCTCGTCACCTCCCGCATCGATTATTGCAACGCACTTCTCTTCGGTGTCAATCAGAAATTTCTTCATAAACTCCAACTAGTCCAAAATTCCTCAGCCCGGATCATCACAAAAACCCCCTCCTTTCACCACATCACCCCTGTACTCCAGCAACTCCACTGGCTACCGGTTAAACATCGTATCGAATTCCAAATACTTCTGTTTACTTTCAAAGCCATCCATAACCTTGCTCCTCCCTATCTTTCTGACCTGCTTCAAATCTCTGTTCCCTCTCGGTCCCTCAGATCCTCATCCTCCCTTCACTTCTATGTGCCCTCTGCCCGTCTCACCACGATGGGATGCAGAGCTTTCAGCCGCTCTGCTCCCAAACTCTGGAATTCACTCCCACCCAACATCCGTAATATTCACTCCCTCCCTATTTTCAAGGCTCATCTCAAAACCCATTTGTTTAAAATTGCTTTCAATGTCTAATTCTCTCTGCTATTTTATTATTTATCATTTTACTTATGGTTTTATTGTTATGTGCTGTGTTCTATTGTTTTTATTGTAAAGTGTCCTTGGGTGTTTTGAAAGGCGCTTGAAATAAAATGTATTATTATTATTATTTTCAAACTTTTTCCATATACAGTGATACCTCAGCTTACAAACTTCATTGGTTCCCAGAAAGTGTGTGTAAGGCCAAAAGCTCATCTGCCAAATATTAATTTCCCTTAGCAAACCATTAAAATAAGAATAATCCGTTCCCAGGTCCCCACAAAACATCATTTTCTACTAAATAAGCCTTAAAACTACGCAAACTATACTTTATTTTATGTCTAATAAATGTGTGATTGGATTTTCCTATAATCCGGAGCGATTTATAATCCGAAAAATATGGTACAGCACGCAACAATGAACACAATAAACATTGGGGGGGGGGGGGGGGCTAAACAATGGCTTTAATAAAATACAGTGGGGCCTTGGCTTACGAACCCGCAGAAAAACTGATCCTGTGACTGTAAAGTGACCTTGAGAGTTTTGAAAGGCGCTTAGAAATGAAATATTATTATTATTAATTAGTTCCCAGACAGAGCGAAACGTGTGTATCACAAAAATTTATTTCCCATAGGAAACCATTAAAATGAGAATAATCCGTTCCCAGGTCTCCATGAAACATAATTTTCAACTAAATAAGCCTTATTATACCTTATTCTATGTATAATAAATAATAAATGTGCTATTGTATTATAATGAAAAAAATACATTGTCACAATAACAGCAAATATATATATATATATATATATATATATATATATATATATATATATATATATATATATATATATATATATATATATATATATATATATATATATATATATATATATATAAGGAAGGAAAGAGAGCGAGATCGACGCGCTGGGAGAGCATTTCTGTAAGACGTGGAGATAGGATGTGACGTAAGATAGGATGTGACATCATGTAAAGGAAGGCAGGATATGATGTATCAAAATCCAAAGCTAAACGATGCAAAAATATTTAATTTAAACAAAACATGTCAGGTATGTCATGTCATGTCAGGTCAGGTATTTGAACACCGACAATACACTGTCTGTAAGATAAGAATCAGAATCAGAATCAGAATCATCTTTATTGCCAAGTATGTAGAACACACAAGGAATTTGTTTCCGGTAGAACACGCAGCACTAGTATCGTCGTCAAAAAAAAAACTGCCAAGTGGCACTATACAGTTCAATTTGGGCTACTGTTGAAGAGTTCAAAGAGTTAATGGCGACGGCGGGAAGAAGCTGTTTAAATGTCTGCTGGATTTGGTGCGCATGGATCGGTAGCGCCTGCCTGAGGGCAGTAGCTGGAAAAGGTGGTGGGCAGGGTGCGGAGGGTCCAGTAGGATTTTCCGCGCCCTAGTTTGGATTCTTGCAGTGTGCAAGTCCTCGAGAGTGGCTAGGGCGGTGCCAATGATTTTTTCCGCCGTCCTAACTGTCCGTTGAAGTCGGATTTTGACCTCCCACTTTATGTCCTGGGAGACTGTGATTCCCAGGAACTTGAAGGTCTCAACGGTTGACACCAGGCAGTTGGATAGTGTGAGGGGTAGCTGTGGTGATGGATGTTTCCTGAAGTCCATCATCATCTCAACTGTCTTGAGCGTGTTCAGCTCCAGGTTGTGACGGCTGCACCAGAGCTCCAGCTGCTCCACTTGTTGTCGGTACGCAGACTCGTCGCCGTCTTTGATGAGACCGATGACCGTGGTGTCGTCTGCGAACTTTATGAATTTGACAGCTGGGTGCGTTGAGGTGCAGTCGTTCGTGTAGAGAGAGAAGAGCAATGGAGAGAGGACGCATCCCTGCGGGGCTCCAAAACCCTTCTTGCAAGTCAGGAAGCCCAATATCAGGCCAATTTGGCTCTCCTGGAAGAGCAAAAGAGAGCCAATGAACTGAAGGCAGAGGAATTGCTCTTGCAAAAACAAATGGCCGCCAAGAACATGCCCCGGGTGAAGGCGGGTGATTTTTTAGCCAAGATGGGGGTGACGGATGATATTGAGGCGTAACTGCATACATTTGAAGCAACAGCCACTCGAGAAAGGTGGCCCAAGCAGCAGTGGGTGGGATTGCTTGCACCCTTCCTGACAGGGGAATCACTGAATGCTGTCCTGGACTTGACCGCAGACAGAGCAGAAGACTATGATTATCTAAAAGCTGAAATTCGCAGCAGACATGGGCTCACCAAATTTTGAATGGCACAGCGCTTCCACACTTGGGCGTCCCAGCCAGACCAACCTCCACGGGCACAGATGCACGAATTGGCCCGCATCGCCCGGAAATTGCTGGAACCGGAAAGGAGCACGGCAGCTGAGGTGGTCGAGGCCATTGTCGTGGATCGCTACTTACGAGCCCTGCCCTATGAGGCAAAAAAGATCATCAGCCAGCAGGCGCTGACTACTGCCTGTCAAACAGTGGCAGCAGTGGAACAGTACCAGGCCACTGCGGAGATGCTGCGAACAACCAGGAAGGAGACCGGTAACACATCTCCACCCCGGACTGAAATGGCCCGCTCAAAACTGCCCAAGCCCGCCAACACAGCCAAGATTGCTCCAGGTGGTCAGAAGTCCACCCAGGCAATGGCGGACGCCCAGTGGCACCGAAACCAGACGATGCTACAGATGCGGAGAGACGGGACACATCTCATGGCAGTGTGGAAAACCAACGGAAGAGTCCATGCCATCCGTTGACTCTTCCAGTGCCCACCCTGCTCATTATGCCTCCCTCCTGGGGGGGGGGGGGTGACAGCTCACTAACAAGGCCCCCCACCTGTCCAGTGGCAGTGAATCAACAGGATGTTGAAGCCCTGCTGGACTCCGGAAGCCTGGTCAACTTGGTGCGCCAAACGCTGGTCGATCCAACCAGGTTGTCTCCAGAGAAAACCCTTCCAGTCTCCTGCGTCCACGGAGACACCAGAGAGTACCACACTACTGAACTCACCATGACCACAACAAAGGGAATCATCCGCACGGTAGCTGGTGTGGTTGACTCTCTCCCTGTCCCACTCCTGATTGGACGCGACTGCCCGGCCTTTCACCCACTGTGGAGAGAAACACAGGAAAGACTGGCCCGACTACCTCGGAAGGGGAGAGGTAAGACGCGTGTAGTGAATACTCAAGCCTACCCCTCTGATTCACTCTCCCCAGCCTGTGCTCTCCTAGGGACAGCAAATACACCATCGGAGATGGAGTCTGGCCCAGAGACCGCCGAGGAGACTCCAGCCCCAGAAAATCTCCCAGATTCTAGTGGTGCTGAGAACCCAGGGACCCATTAGCTGCCTCCTCTAACAGGCCGGTATGGTACAGCCCAGTTACAGGATCCTACCCTTGCCAACGCCATGAAGAATGTGCAGGTTTTAGAGGGTGTAGTACTGGGGGAAAGGACAAGTCCCACATACCCCCATTTTTCTGTTGACCGGGGGCTATTGTACCAGGTGACGAAGCAAAAGGATGAAGTACGTGAACAACTTCTTGTGCCACAACCACACCGAGCTACAGTCCTGGACTTGGCACACACACACACACCTGCAAGGGGGACACCTAGGGGTCGAAAAGACAAAAGAGAGAATCTTGCAACGGTTCTTCTGGCCAGGGGTGCACAAGGATGTGGAGAACTATTGTCGTTCTTGCCCCAAGTGCCAACAGGTGGCGCCAAAGCCCACATACAGAAACCCGCTCATTCCCTTACCCATCATTGAGACCCCTTTTCAGAGGCTTGGGCTGGATATAGTTGGACCTCTACCAAAAAGTGCTAGGGGACACCAATATATTTTAGTTATGGTTGATTATGCCACTCGGTTTCCAGAGGCTGTTCCCCTCAGAAAGGCTACCACTAGGCAGATTGCAAAGGAACTATTTGCTCTCACCAGCCGGGTGGGAATCCCAAAGGAGATACTGACAGACCAAGGAAGCCCCTTTATGTCATGAAGGACCTATGTGCCCTGCTCAAGGTCAAGCAACTGAGAACCTCCATCTACCACCCACAGACGGATGGGTTGGTAGAACGGTTCAACAAGACCCTCAAGGCTATGATGAGGAAAGTGATCAAAGAAGATGGCCGAAACTGGGATCAACTGCTGCCGTACTTGCTGTTTGCCGTGAGGGAGGTACCACAGTCTTCTACTGGTTTTTCACCCTTTGAGCTGTTGTACTCTTACAGACCCCGGGGACTGCTGGATATCGCCAAAGAGGCGTGGGAAGAGCAGCCGTGCCGACAACGTACCCTCATCGAGCATGTGGGGGACATGAGGGAAAGGATGAAGGCCATTTATCCAATAGTGCGAGAGCACATGGAAGCGGCCCAACGACAGCAGCAAGCCTCCTACAATAGACCTGCCCAGCCTCGAGAGTTCAAGCCGGGGGACAGAGTGCTGGTCTTGGTGCCAACGGTGGAGTGCAAATTCCTGGCATCCTGGCAGGGGCCCTTTGAGGTCATCGAACGCATGGGGGAGGTAAACTACAAGGTGACGCAACCTGGTAAGAGGAAACCTGAGCAGATTTACCACGTTAACCTCCTAAAGAAATGGTATGCCAGAGAGGCGCTGTTCAGTTGTCTCCCCCCAGCAAAGCTAAGGAACCGGCAAGAGAAGTCCAGATGGGTCCAAGTTTGTCCCCACACCAACGCCAGCTGACGCTCGAATTGGTCGTGCGTAACCAAGACGTCTTCTCCTCCATACCTGGGCACACAGAGGTGGTGCAACATGAGATACGCACCACACCTGGAAAAACAGTACACCAGCGTCCATACCGTGTGCCGGAGGCCCGTAAGGTCGCGATTCAGGAGGAGATAAGGAAGATGCTGGAACTTGGTGTAATTGAGGAGTCCCAAAGTGCCTGGGCAAGTCCGATCGTGTTGGTTCCCAAGCCAGACCGGTCAATACGATTCTGCAATGACTATCGGAAGTTGAATGAGGTGTCTGAATTTGATGCGTATCCGATGCCTCGTGTTGATGATCTTATTGACTCCCTAGGACAGGCACGCTTCATCACCACTCTCGACCTCACAAAGGGTTATTGGCAGGTGCCCCTGACCCCGGCATCAAAGGAGAAGACAGCCTTCGCCACACCTGAGGGACTCTACCAGTACACCAGGCTCCCGTTTGGTCTCCATGGAGCACCCGCCACGTTTCAGCGCCTAATTGATCGGATTCTCACCCCCCACAAGAGGTACGCGGCAGCATATTTGGATGATGTGGTCATACAGAGTCCTGACTGGGAGAGTCACTTACCCCGAGTGCAAGCTGTGATTGACTCCCTCAGAAAAGCAGGTCTCACAGCAAACCCGAAAAAGTGCAGGTTGGCATTTGGCGAGACCAACTACCTGAGCTACACTATAGGACGGGGGCTGGTGAAGCCTCAAGAAGCAAAACTACGGGCTATACAAGATTGGCCCCAACCCCTTACCAAGAAGCAGGTGAGGTCGTTCTCAGGCATGGCTGGCTACTATAGACGCTTTATCGCTGACTTTGCTACTATAGCAGCCCCCATGACAGAATTGACAACCAAAAAACACTCCGGATTGGTGAAATGGAGCCCAGAGGCCAAAATGGCCTTCGTCAATCTAAAACAGGCGCTGTGTTCCAGTCCGATCCTGGTGGCACCAGACTTCAGCAAGGACTTCATTGTCCAAGGTGATGCATCAGAAGTTGGTCTGGGGGCTGTACTCTCGCAAGTACATGGAGGAGAGGAACATCCCATCCTGTACCTTAGCAGGAAGCTGTTGCCCAGGGAAAAGAACTATTCCACAGTGGAGAAGGAGTGCCTTGCAATTACATGGGCTTTGGAGTCATTACGCTTCTATCTCCTGGGAAGACGTTTCACAGTGGTCTCTGATCATGCTCCTCTCCAATGGATGGCCAGGAACAAGCAGACCAATAGCAGAGTAACCAGGTGGTTCTTGAGTCTGCAGGCCTTTAACTTCTCTGTTGTCCACAGGACTGGCAAGCGCCAAGGCAATGCGGATGCCCTCTCCCGAAGGGAGGCCTTCCTGGCCTGTTTCGCATCCTTCACCCCGCCGAGGACGTCGGTCTCAAGGGGGTGGATGTGTGATGTCACGAGAGGCTGTGTCCTGGAGGGCAAATACATCCCCCTAAGATGGCTCCACCCAGAGAGAGTCTTGGCCCCAGCTGGTGGAAGGCAGCAATTCATACCACACACCTGCGGCTGTTCACAGCTTGATTGGCAGGCAAGGCTCTTTAGGCAGAGAGCCTCTGAGTGAGGAGGCTGGGGAAGACAAGCTCTGTTGCTGTGCTCTGTGGAGAAGTTGATTGCTGCGTGGAACTCATTGCCAGTTGGGACCGCAAGACAGGACACTGGATTTGGACCTTGCTAAAGGTGGCTAGGCTACATGAGAAGGACATCAAGAGGGGTATATATATATATATATATATATATATATATATATATATATATATATATATATATATATATATATATATATATATATATATATATATATATATATATATATATATATATATATATATATATATATATATATATATGCAGTAAAGTCTCGTTATATCGATATTCAAGGGAGTCCGAAAAAATATCGATATAACCGGGACTATCGATATATCCGACCCTGTTTGCATGTAATTTTCTCCGTGCCTGCATATAAATAGTAGCGATATAACCGGGACTATCGATATATCCGATATCGATATAACGAGACTTTACTGTATACTGTATATATATATATATATATATATATATATATATATATATATATATATATATATATATATATATACAGTAAAGTCTCGTTATATCGATATCGTTTATATTGATAATACTGCTTATTACGACACTATTTTCATTTCCCGTGCACATTTCTAGTCGTTATGTATAATTAGTTCCATTTAGTACGATTTGTGGTTTTTACGATAATCCGGTTACTATGGTGCTCTTTTTAATCTCCCGCCGGCCATTTTGCTATGTTTATATCGATACAAAAGATACTTACGGTGAATCGATATTTGCTCAGGGGTTTCTATACAGTACCAACAATCACTGTTTTTTTTGTGGTTTCGTGTGAATAGAATGTGAGGATTTTGCATTGGTTGCATTTTTGAAAGGAAATAGTCATTAAAAAAGTGTAAAGACATTTTTATTTTATGGACAAATTTATTTTTCACTTCACTCCTGTACAAAAAGCATGTTATATATGCAATCCAGCAGCAATCAGTTTCTCCACAGCGCACAGCAATGGAGCTTGTCTTCCCCGCCCCCACACTCAGCCCCGCCCCCACACTCAGAGGCTCTCCGCCTTAAAAGCCCCAGGTGTGGGGTTTGAATTGCTGCCTTCCACCAGATGGGGTCGAAACTCCCTCTGGGTGAAGCCATCTTAGGGGGATGTATTTGCCCTCCAGAAGCCAGCCTCTCGTGACATCACAATATCTATTAGTTTATGTACGTGTTTATTTGTATTTTTTGTTGTCCTCCATGACTCTGCTCTAAATCATAAAATATATTGATGATGACTCACTAAGTTTTAACCTTTGTTTTTTTCTATGTTGTTGTTGTTTTTTTAGGCTCAATTTAAGGCGCAGACTACAAATGGATTACAAACCGGGTATGTCCCCCCCACCCCACCGCCTCCATCCCAGCTCCGGTTTCTTCGTCGGGAGATTCCGCCCTCTGCCCGTATACGCGCGTCTCTCAGCAAGGCGAGCTTGTCCAGAAACTAAAGGCAGAGCAGGCACCAAAGGTAACCAACCGGCCAGTGTTTTTTAATCGCGAAACCTCTGACAAATTTGGTTGAGTTTCCCAAATTGCTCTCACTTTAAAACTTGAAAGTGTTTTTCTTTTTCTTCACTGTCACTCGTCTCATCTTTGGCCTTTGATTTCATCTCGCTATATATCGTCTCGGGCGCTCACGTGGCCTTTTCATTTACAGTGATACCTCGGTTTATAAACCCCATTGCTTATGAACTTTTTGGTTTACGAACGTTCCATTTATGAACATTTTACCTTGGCATACGAACTATTTTTCGGGATACAAACGGAGCGCCACAATGAGTGATGTGTCGTTGGTGAACGAGCCCGTTCTCCTAACAAGAAAATGGCAGCCGGCTGTTTTTGTCCTCTATTCCCCACCCCCAGTCTTCGGTTACAGCCACGTGATTGGTCAAGAACACAGCAGTGAGAGGAGGGGGTGTTAAACATTAAAGAGACAGGCAGACGACAGAAAGAGAGTGACAAAATGGATTTCAACTTGGATAGTTCAAAAGCGGAGTATAGACTGCACGATTAAAATATCCCATCAATCAGGCTCCACAAATGACGCGCACAAGACATCTGTATCTGTATTGATGCAAAAAGCTATCAACCCAGCCAAACAGAACACAATTGATGGGGAACAAGGGAAAATTATCGCAGCGAAAGCACCTACAAAGGACCATTCCTAAAGATGGTGAAAGAAGGAGGCTACGTTCCTCATCAAGTGTTTAATGCTGATGAAGCTGGTCACTCCATTCCATCAAGCCATCAATGACCATGACAAAGGTAAAACAAACAAAACATACAAACAAACACACACAGAGAGGGTACAGCAAGTCCTGAAGAATGAATGTCTCTCTGTGTCTTTGTTTTGTCATATTGTCTCTATGCTGTCATATTATTTGTTATTTAGTTTTTTTTTGTTCTTTTGACTTCATGACGGCGCCGCGAGAGTGGCTGCCTTTCCAGCAGCTCATGTATTTCGCTTTTCTACTTTCATTCCTTTCATCACTTTGCTGCTGTGAAATGTAAATTTCTCCACTGTGAGACTAATAAAGGCAAATCCAATCCAATCCAAACATACTCTCAATAACAACAAACACAGGTAAAATAAAACAACTTTATTATCAAGTACAGTTTACTTCTTTAATTACACCATAGCACATTTATTATACATAAAATTATAATCAGAAAACCTTTATTCATCCCACAATGGGGAAATTTGCATACCGTATTTTCACGACCATAAGGCGCATATAAACGTCTCAGATTTTTTTCAAAATGTGCAGTGCGCCCTGTAGTGCAGTGCGCCGAATGTGCGGACGTATTGGAGACCACCATGAGGACGTGGTAGAGAACATGAGGGGGTGCGTGGGCGTGGGTTGTGTATAAAAGAACAGGTACGTATGTGCTTTTTGCAGAACATTGCTGTTTGAACAACCCTGAATATGGCAAAGAGACATGGTTATGAGGCTCAGTTTAAACTGAAGGCTATCAGCAACGCCGAGGAGCATGGGAATCGAGCCGCCGCGAGAGAATATAAAGTATAAAGTAAACGAGTCCATAGTTCGCAAGTGGAGGAAGCTGGAGAACGAACTCCGACAGGTGAAGAAGACTCAGCTGAGTTTTTGCAGACATAAAGCAAGGTGGCCGGAGTTGGAGGAAAGACTCGAGCAATGGATCGTCGAGCAAAGAGCGAGCGGAAGGAGCATCTCACAGACAATGTGAAGCAGAAAGTGAAGCGGATGAACGCTACGCTTGCTGTGATTCCGGGTGGGTTGACCAAGGAACTCCAACCGCTGGACATCGGTGTGAACCGGCCGTTCAAAGTGAGGCTGCGAGCGGCGTGGGAGCGATGGATGACCGAAGGAGACAACAGCTTCACGAAGAGTGGTAGGCAGCGCCGGGCGAGTTACGCCACAGTTTGCAAATGGATTGTGGATGCTTGGGCTAACGTGTCTGCTGGCACGGTGGTTCGAGCTTTCGGCATTATTTCCGAGGAGCCGCACGGCACAGAAAGTAACTGACAGTGAGGAAAGCGAACCTGCCATGTTGGATTTAGCGCAACAGTTTGATTCTGTTACCGGTAATGTGCTTGTTTTTACCATGCCGACGCCTATTGAGCGATGATTACGAAATGTTCTTACTTTGTCATTAATAAATAAAGCACTACCAAACTCAGTTTTGCTCCCGATCTGTTTTTTTTTTTTAAATACGCCTGTATGTTGTGGTAAGGCGGACGCCCGTATGGCAGTAGATGATATGTACCGGTATATAAAACTTGCGTCCTTTCATCCGGTGCGCCCAATGTGTGTGTTAAATACAGAAATGGCACACATAAATGAGAGTGCGCCTTTTCACACGGTGCGCTCTTTGGTCGTGAAAATACGGTAATAATAAATCATAAATAAGTTATATTTTGTGTAGTTTTAAGGCTTACAAAATTATAAAGTAGAAAATTATGTTTTATGGGGACCTGGGAACGGATTATTCTCATTTTAATGGTTTTCTCTGGGAAATTAATTTTTGGGATACACACTTTTCGCCTTACACACCGTCTGGGAACCAATTAAGTTCATAAGCCAAGGTATCACTGTAGTTGTATTGTCGCAAGCTAATGTATTAATGGTACCAGTACCAGATCGACGCGGCGGTCAAGCAGCTTCTGACGCTCAAGGCGGAGTTTAAGAAGTTGACCGGTCAGGATTACAAACCGGGGATGATCCTGGCGACGGCTTCATCGGCTGTGACCCATTCTTCCTCCTCCCGCTCCTCTTCCTCCTCCTCTTCTTCCTCTTCTTCTGCTTCATCCGTCTTGTACGAACACAGCAGGGAGAGCTTCTGCGGAAACTCAAGTCGCAAAAAGCACCCAAGGTATACACCTGATTAGTTAAATCGAGTGTAAAAAAACCAGTTTTATTTTATAGTTGATGGAGAAAAAGAATTTATCATGTTTAAAAGTGCCGTGCTTTGTGTCATGATCTGGTTGGCGACCAACGGGCGGCGCTTTCGCCCCGCCTACACCTGCACAGGTGCTGGTCGTCCCGAGTAGATTGGCGACCAGCGGGTAGCGACGTCAGCCCTGCCTGCAGCCTCGCAGGTGCTGGTCGTTTAATCATTGACACTTAAAAGGACACCCGGCACGACCAGCCGGTGCCGGTTCATTGTTTGTTTGCTGCATGCATTGTGTACGTGTTTGTTTAACCTTGGCGGACTTATACTTTTGGTCTTCTTTTGCTACTTTGTATTTTTTCCGTTCAGATCATTTTGATGTTTTACATTTTGTTCCTGCTGACCTTTATTTCAATACAATTTGTCAAACACAACCTCCTGCCTGCTTTTTGGGATCCGCACCCGCCATCACCACCTTGCAAACCGTGACACTTTGTTGACTAACTAAACAATGGGCCCACAGTCAAAGCGCAGATGGTCACAGTTATTCTGAGTGAAACAGACACGGCAAGGTGAACTGTCGTCTCCATCTAGATTCTAGAAGGTCCGGCCTTGCACAGAATTGAGGGCTTGAGATACTCCCTTTTCACCAAAGTTATTTACGGCTTAAACATCCTGCACAAGCGCCAGATTACAAACTTATCAGTTCATGGAAAAGACAACCAATTAAAATGTCTTATGTTTTACTGCTTGCAGCTGTTGGTGCTCAGAACGCCCAGAGGCGTGGCATTATAATCAAGAAAACCATGTTTTACTAATGTATCACCTTAATTTACATATACTCTCAATAAATAGCTTGGCAGAGAGGCGCAGAATTCAGACGTATGTCATTTGATGACTGCGTCTCCTGCCGGCAGTCAGGACAATCTTTCTGCTTCCGAGTCTCTGTCCACAGTGTCTGACTGGCATATCTCTGACAATAGTTTAGATCAGGGGTGGGGAACCTATGGCTTGCGAGCCATAGATGGCTCTTTTGATGATTGCATATGGCTCGCCGATAAATCTAAATACATATTCTCGCTTTTTTCTGTTTATTTTCTGTTGGGGCCGCAGTTGGCGGAAAGTGCAAATTTGATTGGATGACACTGACCTAGGTTGGCGGAAAGCGCAATTTTTATTGGATGATACTGGCCGTCAGTTGAAACAGGTAAACGCCCCTTTAAATGAGCCTGACGAGTAAAAACAAGGTACACTTCAGCCTGAATGCACCGCATTAGAGGAGAGAAAATGTTCTGATTCTATTTTGCAATGAAACAATACCATCGATGAAACAGTCGAATGTCAGTGACATTTTAACAAGCCCCGTGTTAACGCTTAGCATCAACATACTTCTGTGACTAGTATGTTGCATAGCAAGTGTGGAAGCTAATGAGCCATGTGCAGGCTAGCTAGCAGTAACTTCGCATATGGATCCGGCAAGTTGACTTTAATTCCGATCGTTTGGCTGGATTTTTACCAATCATGAGGAACGGAAAACCATTCATGTTGACGGTGACTACGATCACAAAGTTATTTTAAATAATACATTCTGACTGTATTGTAAAGTGGCTGCGTGTGCGTTTGCGTGCGTGCGAGCGTGTTGTGGCTATCACTGAAAAACATTTCTAAATATTTTATTTTTATGGCTCTCTTAGTCAAAAAGGTTACCGACCCCTCGTTTAGAACAACGGTTTTGGTTTCAAAATAGACCTTCCAGTGAGTGTGAGTGTAACCTTTCAAAATAAAATTAAGATTCCAAATACAGTGAGACCTCAACTTATGAACGCCTTATAATACGAACTTTTCATCATACGAACGTCCAATTTATGAAAATTAAGCCTTATAATAAGCACTATTTTCATAATACACACCCACCACGGCCGGTCCATCAAGCACACGACCTTCGGATCTGGCGGAGTGATCTTCGGCGGAAGCACACGAACGAACAGCGCTCCAGCCGGCGCTACTTTCCATACCCCTTCTCATTGAATGCACACGTCGATCGCTTACTCAGAGCTTTTTGCTGATAATTTTACTATTATGGGACCGGAAAATAAACACTACAGGTTTGCAATCGATTAAAGAAGTCCTTCCGTATCAATTCGAGTCGTCTGGACTTCAATGTAGCGCCTAAAAAAGGCACGAGATGGCACACAAGCTCCGTTGGAAATGGGCTGATTTGTCCGCTAGGAATTGTAAACTTAAACCTTCTTTACGCGTGTTACCGCAATTGGCTGCAACACACAACGATTCACCATTGCATTATTTATGTAGTTTTCCTTCTAATTTCGCCATCAACATGGTGTTTTCAGATGAAAAAAAGTACCCAAAATGCATTGTGTGTCGCTTTCTCGGTCAGGGGCGTTCCCTGCGTGACGTCACTTAGGGCATCGTCATCAACTCGAAAACAAGACTTCATAAATATTCAGCGTGAGTCTTAAAACGTAAAATATAGCTCTATGCGGTGTAATCTTTGTAAAATACGCTCAGTCGAAGTCATTTGAAGTCATTTTACAAATTATGGACGCAACTTGTCCGAAGCTGTCGGTTGTCGTTTAAAGTTTACATTTTTGAGTTTCGACCAAAGTCAACATTTTTAAAGCAATGACTTAATGGAAACACTCACTGAACTGAACACACTCGATTGGATATTTTCTCATTTAGGACCAAGTGGACGTTGCGGTCAAGCAGCTGCTGGCCCTGAAGGCAGAGTACAAGCGGGCCACCGGCCAGGACTACAAACCCGGGGCGCCGCCGGCTCAGAAAGCTCCGACTTCAGTACAGAGCGACGTTACGTCCTCCGCTGGCCTTTTTGAGAAGGTGGCTCAGCAGGGACGATTGGTCAGGACACTATAGGCCCAAAAGGCCCCCAAGGTAAGCTCAAGGTGTATGATAAGATAAGATAGTACCTGCAAGAAATGCTATCACAGACCACAAAATCAAACACAGTGATACCTTGGTTTACCAACCCCTTGGCTTACGAACTTTTCAGTTTATGAACGTTAAATTGATGAACATTTTACCTTGGCAACCAAATTATTTTTCGGGATACACACGGAGCGCCACAACGAGTGATGTGTCGTTCGCGAACGAGCCCGTTCCGACAAGAAAATGGCAGCCGACTCATTTTTGTCCTCTATACCCCGCCCCCAGTCTTCGGTTAAAGCCACGTGATTGGTCAAGAACCCAGCATTGAGGGTAGGTGGTTTAAATATTAAAGAGACAGAGTGATAAAATTAGGAAACAGTGAAATTTGGACTCATTTCAACTTTGATAGTTCAAAGGCAGAGTGGAGACTGCAAGGTTAAAATATCCCATTAATCAGGCTCCACAAATAACCCGCACTAGCCATCTGTACACTTGATGCGAAAAGCTATCAATCCAGCTAAACAGAACACAAGTAATAATAATAATAATACATGTCATTTATAAGCGCCTTTCAAAACTCTCAAAGACACTTCAATTGATGTGGAACAAGGTAAAATTATCGCAGAAAAAGCACCTACAAGGGATCATTCCTCAAGATGGTGAAAGAAGAAGGCTCCGTTCCTCATCAAGTGCTGATGAAACAGGTTGCTCCATTCCATCAAGCCATCAACGACCATCACAAAGGTAAATAAAACGACCTTATAATACAGTACAGTTTATTTCTTTAATTATAAGGCCATAGCACATTTATTATACATAAAATAAGGTATATTTTGTGTAGTTTTAAGGCTTATAAAATTAGAAAGTAGAAAATTGTGTTTCATGGGGACCTGGGAACGGATTATTCTCATTTTAATGGTTTCCTATGGGAAATTATTTTTGGGGATACGCACTTTTCGCCTTTCACACTGTCTGGGAACCAATTAAATTCGTAAGCCAAGGTATCACTCTAATACATTTCATTTCTAAGCGCCTTTTAAAACTCTCAAGGACACTTTACAGTCGCAGGATATGTTTTCTGCGGGTGAGCAGCGGCAGCCACACGCGCCAACGTTCAGTCAACCCGGAAATAACATAAAGTAAAAAAAAAACAACAAATAATATGACACACAAAGACACAGAGAGTCATTCATTCTTCAGCACTTTTGTACATAAGACAAGATAGTACCACTGCGTGTGTGTACAAATGTATTTCCAGTGAGGTAACAGCGGTCGGTCAATTCCTCACTTAATTTTGCCTCTTTCATTTTTATTTGTATTTGTATTTTTTTTAACAGCGTCAAATGACCTAAAGAGTCACTTGGTGGCAGCAGACACGATGGAGCAATTCCAGAAGGATCTGGATTCCGGAAAGGTGAGGAGCACCCAGAGGGGAATCCCTGTCGTCAGTGATGCTGAGTTATTAAGTCCTTCACTACCATTCACAAATTTATTTGGGAATTGAAAATATGACTTAGAGTGCCATTCCCGAATTTGTGCGGGTTTTTTTGGTTTTTCATGCTTGGGTGCCGATAAAGAGCTGGCCGTGGCCTCTAGCAATGTTTTTTTTCTTTTCCACAAGGGGGCAGCATTTCCATTCTTTCCATGTTAGCGCTTTGTTACAGCTTCAGCTGTTGTTAAAGCGCTATAGAAGCCAATATGTATGTATTAGATTTGCCTTTATTAGGCTCACAGTGGAGAAATTTACATTTCACAGCAGCAAAGTGATGAAAGGAATGAAAGTAGAAAAACAAAATACATGAGCTGCTGGAAAGGCAGCCACTCTCGCGGCACCGTCTTGAAGTCAAAAGAACAAAAAAAAACTAAATAACAAATAATATGACAACACAAAGACAACATGAAAAAACAAAGACACAGAGAGACATTCATTCTTAAGGACTTGCTGTACCCTCTTTGTGATGACATGAAGCAGTTCTAGATGAAAGAGGAGAGGATCAAAGCGTCTTTCCACCAGTGGATCAGGGACATCATGGGGGTATGTGCACGTCGACTACAAGCTAAATGTTTAAAGCAAACATGCAGCTGTAGCATCCATTGACGAAAAGAGATTGTCTCATATCTCCTGTCCCACATAAATCCGCTTTAATTCCAAGCCGCAACAGTTCCACACACGCATCGGCGCGCTGCGCTGACGCTCCTTTCTTCTTATCGCGGGCTCCTCAAGCCATTCATCCATCCAGCCGCAGACTTTCCAACAGCACCGACCTCTCCGCTGAACAAAGGGAGGCTGTGAAGATGCTGCCCATCACAGGCGCAAAAAAAGAACACTGGCCCCAGAGCTGTCCAGCATTGACAGTCGAATGGCACTGACATTCCTCCCAAATCAAAAACAGTACTGGCATATTCATGCTGCCGAAAAGGAGATACTCCTTCACAGGAAGAGCTCATTAGCCAGGTTACAAATTTATCAGTTCATGGAAGAGACAAAGTTTTATTGCTTACATCTGTACCAGAGTGGCCCGGTTGAATAGCTGAGGTGCTCCTGTCCCCCCCCGGTGCTGATTTGGTCCAGAGAATACAAAGAATTTCCCACTTGGAAGGTTTTTTATTTCATGGACGACATGTCCGCAGGCATGCACTCAACTATGAAATGTGTTTTTTTTTTGTTCTTTTAATCATAAAGTGTCCTCGGGTGCCTCCAAAGGCGCTTGGAGATCAAACGTATTATTATTATTATTATGATCAGAATCAAGCCTTTCATCGTCCCACAGTGGGATCCGTAATTACCCGGATACATCCCGAGGCTCGTGTCAGGAAGGGCATCGGACGTCACAGCTTGGTCAAAACAAACATGCCAATCAAAGCTCTCAAGATGGAGGACACTGATTGGCTAAAGAAGAAGCTTGATGTCACGCCTTCAGCTTGACGCACGCAGTCTGCCGACAAAGCACCATGCAGGTGTCATTTGGAAACAATGTACTCTCTTGCGGTATTTCCACTTGGATACATTTACAAGCTTGGTGTTTGCGCTCAACATTTAGCTTGTAGCACATTTCGCCATGACGGCACTGATCCACCGGTGAAAGAGAGGCTTTGATTCTCTCCTCTCTCATCTACAACTGCTTCATGTCATTCGGTGTTTGTGGTGTAGAGTACATGGGGGAAAGAAAGGCGTTAAGATTGTACTACTCTCCATGTTTTTTTGTGATGTTCCCGTTGTGTTTAATATTCTGCTTTGTGTTGACTGTAATGTCAACACAAATAAACATGGAGAGTTGTGCGATCTGAACGATTTCCCCCATGAACCCGACGCGACAAACAATGTCATGAATCAGAACTATATAACACTCTCTGAGTTCTTCACAGAAAAAAAAACAGGAAAGAAATGACACTATTTATGAAATAAATAATAACTAAATAACTCTCTCTGGGTTCTTCATCGAAAAAAAAGGACACAGAAAATGAACTTTGTGTTGTGCCATGCACAATCTTAACAGATAAAACTTGAGCTCAGTTCTCTCTGACACATATGAGCTGTCATGATCTGGTTGGCGACCAACGGGGGGCGCTGTCGGCCCCGCCTGCACCTGCACAGGTGCTGGTCGTCCCGATCAGATTGGCGACCAGCGGGTAGCGACGTCAGCCCTGCCGGCAGCCTCGCAGGTGCTGGTCTTATAATCAATGACACTTAAAAGGACACCTGGCACGATCATCCGGTGCCGATTCATTGTTTGTTTGCTGCTTGGTTGCAGCATGCATTGTGTACGTGTTTGTTTAACCTTGGCGGACTTTTACTTTTGGTCTTCTTTTGCTACTTTGTATTTTTTTCCATTCAGATCATTTTGATGTTTTACATTTTGTTCCTGCTGACTTTATTTTAATACAATTTGTCAAACAACCTCCTGCTCCCTCCTGCCTGCTTTTTGGGATCCGAACCCGCCATCACCACCTCGCAAACCGTGACAGAATGAATCGGCCAACCATCGGATCCCGCAGGTACATCGGACCCGTCTCATTTCCACCCTGTGCCTGGCAATGCTACGTCCACGTTAGCGCAAGCCTCGTCGCGTTTGAATCGCGTCACTCGACGAGCCGCAACGTCCACGTAAACGTCCGGCCGAGACCTCCTTCCAGGTGGCCGTCCAGGGTGACCCTGGGTGACTGGCATTGCACGCCCACGTCCAGCCACGCTGTCGTCGTGCATGACGAATTGAGTCTCATCCACGACGAGCCGTGCAACGTCCGCGTCAATGTCAGTCCGAGACCCCACTCACCGCTGGATCCCGGAGCGGCTCTGGACCGGTCTCGTTCCCCCGGAGCCGGGCAGTTCACGCCCACGTCGGCGTCCGGCCGAGACCTGGTCCCATACGGCCGTACGGGGTGCCATTCTGCGCCTGGCAGTTCGACGTCCACGCAGAGCCATGCGCCGTCGCGTGAACGTGCGAGAGGGATCGCACTCACGCCCACGACGAGCCGTGCCGCGTCTTCGTCCACCCCAGGCCGAGTCCCGTTCCCATCAGGCCGCCGCCCGTCGTGTGCTGGAGAGGCAGCGGTTGCCCTCTCCACCGACCGTTCCCTGGCGAGTGGACCTTTTTGGGAGACTGTTGGGACTTCTGGAAGCAGCCCCTTGAAGGGGGGGTACTGTCATGATCTGGTTGGCGACCAACGGGGGGGCGCTGTCGGCCCCGCCTGCACCTGCACAGGTGCTGGTCGTCCCGATCAGATTGGTGACCAGCGGGTAGCGACGTCAGCCCTGCCGGCAGCCTCGCAGGTGCTGGTCTTATAATCAATGACACTTAAAAGGACACCTGGCACGATCATCCGGTGCCAATTCATTGTTTGTTTGCTGCTTGGTTGCAGCATGTCATGATCTGGTTGACGACCAACGGGGGGCGCTGTCGCCCCCGCCTACACCTCACAGGTGCTGGTCGTCCCGATCAGATTGGCGACCAGCGGGTAGCGACGTCAGCCCTGCCTGCAGCCTCGCAGGTGTTGGTCGTTTAATCATTGACATTTAAAAGAACACCCGGCACGATCATCCGGTGCCGATTCATTGTTTGTTTGCTGCTGCTTGCAGCATGCATCGTGTACGTGTTTGTTTAACCTTGGCGGACTTTTACTTTTGGTCTTCTTTTGCTACTTTGTATTTTTTTCCATTCAGATCATTTTGATGTTTTACATTTTGTTCCTGCTGACTTTATTTTAATACAATTTGTCAAACAACCTCCAGCTCCCTCCTGCCTGCTTTTTGGGATCCGAACCCGCCATCACCACCTCGCAAACCGTGACATGAGCAGTCTCTTCAAGTTCTTGTGTTCCTTCCTTCTAATATTCCTTTTGTAGGTTCCAGTAGGCTCGTAGACAGACAGCGCTGTTTGCAGCTCTCTCTCTCTCTCTCTCTCTCTCTCTCTCTCTCTCTCTCTCTCTCTCTCTCTCTCTCTCTCTCTCTCTCTCCCTCTCTCTCTCTCTCTCTCTCTCATCAACTTAATTCCCTGTGAAAAGCACGTTGAGGAAGCAGGTTGACAAAGTTAACTAAGTGATACAGCACCTACACAGCACAATACATTTCACTACCAGTATGGCTGTCAAGATGGATTTCATCCCAGTAGATTTGACTGTGATGCTATTTGTTTCTGCTCAGAATGACTCATTCAAGTCAGAAAAGTGAGATTACCTCTGTATGTTCATCATTGTGAAGTGCGGGTCTGCATCTGGCTGGTGAGACATTTAAACAGCTTCTTCCCGCCGTTGCCATTAACTCTTTGAACTCTTTCAACAGTAGCCCAAATGGAACTTAGCAGTTTTTTTTTTGACGAGGATACTAGTGCAGCGTGTTCTACCGGAAACAAATTCCTTGTGTGTTCTACATATTTGGCAATAAAGATGATTCTGATTCTGATTCTCGTTACAGCCAGTCTCAAGCAGTGATGCAAATGTTCATCTGTAAATCTTGATCTCATCGGAGATTTCA
>NC_142740.1:27367699-27416522 GCF_051943395.1 Hippocampus bargibanti | reverse complement strand
ATTTCTGTAATTTATTTACATTGGATTTCTTAAGCGCCGTTCAAAACTCTCAAGGACACTTTACAGTCAACGGATAACAATTTGGTGTGTGGGTGGTACTTACACATGGATACAAATGAAACCGTTGTTCAAGCTACTAGTCAAGATACTTCATTTTCTGGAGAATCCAAATGTGATAGCTGCTTAGTAATAATGCTGTCTAAGTTAAAATATGTGTCCCACAGGAGTCAGTTATTGGCCCCAATTTATTTTCAATTCATTCAATAACCTATGTCGGGACTTCCAAGATGGAAGAGAAGTCCAAGACGGTATATATATATATATATATATATATATATATATTACATGCAAACAGGGTCGGATATATCGATAGTCCCGGTTATATCGATATTTTTTCGGACTCCCTTGAATATCGATATAACGAGACTTTACTGTATATCTATCTATATCCATCCATCCATTTTCTGTACCGCTTATTCCTCATTAGGGTCGCGGGGGTTGCTGGAGCCTATCTCAGCTGTCTTCGGGCACGAGGCGGGGGACACCCCGAATTGGTTGCCAGCCAATCGCAGGGCACACAAAGACATACAACAGTCACTCTCACACTCACACCTAGGGACAATTTGGAGTGGTCAATCGGCCTGCCATGCATGTTTTTGGAGTGTGGGAGGAAACCGGAGGACCCGGAGAAAACCCACGCTGGCCCGGGGAGAACATGCAAACTCCTCACAGGGAGGCCGGACCGGGATGTGAACCGGCGACCTCTGCACTGTGAAGCCGGTGTGCTAACCACTCGACTACCAGGCCGCCATATATATATATATATATATATATATATATATATATATATATATATATATATATATATATATATATATATATATATATATATATATATATATATTTCAGCAGTGGATATATATATATATATATATTTCAGCAGTGGATCATATACAGTAAAGTCTCGTTATATCGATATCGGATATATCGATAGTCCCGGTTATATCGATACTATTTCTATGCACGCACGGAGAAAATTACATGCAAACAGGGTCGGATATATCGATAGTCCCGGTTATATCGATATTTTTTCGGACTCCCTTGAATATCGATATAACGAGACTGTACTGTATATATATATATATATATAATGACGTCCCTGATCCACTGCTGAAATGGATGCTTTGATCCTCTCCTCTTTCATCTAGAACTGCTTCATGTCATCACAAAGAGGGTACGGGAAGTCCTAAAGAATGAATGACTCTCTGTGTCTTTGTGTTGTCATATTATTTGGCATTTTCATGTTTGTTAAAGTCATTATAAGTGCCTTGTATGCTGGGTCCGAGACTACAGTAATTTCATCTGTGCTGTATGTATGTATGTATGAGATATATATATATATAATGGCCTGACACAAAAATGATCCTCCTCCGATGTCATAAAATGTTTTTTTTCTTGCTAACAACCAAAGTAATGTGTTTTCAACCTGATCATTGATTGCTTTTTGTTTTGGTATTCTTTTTGACAAGTACTCAACAACTTTTGGCAGGTATTCTTTTTGTTGAAAATGTTGGCACATGGGGTTGTCGAATGTGATACTTTGTTGTCGTATGTGGAATGAAGTTTGAAAGTTGTCTCTCTCATCTCTCAGGCAGGCAACGTTGGAGGTCACGCAACATGAACAAATGGTGCATAACTACACGAGCCCTCCGCTTCCTCTGTATTGCGGCACTGGCACTAGTGTGGCTTTATTTCTGCAACCAGCTAGTTAACAGAGCAAGTGACCAGAGATCTGGAGGGCTGCTACATAATGCACCAAAATGGAGGAGCGAGCAGAAAAGTCCTGGAATTGGCAAGCCTTCTCTCACTGGACCTCTCGCTGGCCAAAGCCCGTACGTTGTGGCTTACCCCTCGACGTACCACTTTCTTATGAATGAGCCCCAAAAATGTGACGAGCAGAAACCTTTTGTGGTCCTGCTGGTTCCCGTGGCACCGCACAACAGACGTCATCGAGACAATATTCGCAGCACCTGGGGTGGTGAAAGAGTGGTTTTGGGCAAAGTGGTCAGCGTCTTCTTTCTGATGGGGCTGCCTGGCGCTCAAGCTGCCGAAGGCCTGGATGAACAGTTGCGGCAAGAGAGCAAGGACCATGGCGACTTGATCCAAAGTAATTTTTTGGACAGCTACAACAACCTGACCATCAAAACCATGGTGATGCTGGAGTGGCTCGACTCCTACTGCTCCGGTGCCTCTTATGCCATGAAGATTGATACCGACGTCTACCTGAATGTGCCAAATCTCATTTCCTTGTTATTGAGTGCGCCAGCCAAAAACTACTTGACTGGATTTGTGACCACGGGTGCAAGAGTGATAAGAGATCCCACCTCCAAATGGTATCTACCGGTGGAAATTTACCCCAAATCATTTTATCCACGTTATCCTCAGGGCATGGCTTATATTCTGTCTTTGGACCTGCCTAAGAAGCTTGTGGCAGCTTCCAGACACGTTCAAGCCATCTACATTGAAGACGTCTACGTGGGGATGTGCATGGAATACCTGCACATTCCCATCACAAACCCACCTCGGCGGAATGACTTCCATTACTTTCCAGTCAAATACAATCGCTGTGTGTATTCCAAAATTGTTGCCACCACCTTGGCTGAAGATATGGATGTCATCGAGATTTGGAAAGATGTACATCAATCAGGGGGGGCCTGCTAAGTTGTCAAAGCGCAATTTGCACGCGTGGAGGGCTATCCCCCGCGTATGCTTTGCTGTAGTCGTTTTTCAACTTCCCATGACCTCTCGACGCGCTTCCCACGAGCACTTGAAACCGCTACGTATTTCCTATCCATTCCTATTTGCCAAAAAAAGAGATGAGGTATAGGATGTTCTTTGCACTTTTTTATAGTTTAAAGCCTTTAATCGTCCCACGACGGGGACATTTGCAATCTTTTAAAAGGCAGGCAATACGTATTTGTTTTCTTTTTCATCAAAATGTATTGAAGGGCATTCCTCCCACGCGCAGACCAACCTCGGGGGAGTTAACTTCCATCTCATTCCGGTGCCGTACAATCGCAAAGTACGGTGTTGTACTTGGTCATATTTTCATCTTTTAAAATGCAGTCATTTATTTTCTGCACGACCTTTTTTTTGTCAAGCGGCGTACGGGCGTTGGGGGAGTGAACACGAGAAGCTGCACCGTTGCCATCTTGCATTTCATCATCTCGTTCGTGTATTTCCAAAACCATCAATGTTTCTTTCATATTTGGATCCGTTTGATCTCTGCTGTGTAATAAATAGTGATGGATGTTTCTAAACGTCTTGAAATGTATCGCTTGATCTCGGTCAAGTAGTGTTCGAGTGTTTGTGAGTATGCACCAATCTCTACAATAAAAGAACCTCATTGAACCAAGTTCACCTCCTTTGGAATGACTCGTGTGTCCGTGACTTCAAGCCGTAATAGCTTGCTTGCACGTGTGATTCAAAATACTCTGTGTGTTTTCACTTGTCTTCAACTTGACGAAGTAAGGCAGGCGACAGACATCATGTCATGAATTGTCAGCGTTTTGTAGCCACCAAAGAGAAAGCAGCTATGGTCCCTCTGAGCACATGACACATTCCGTATTGATCCCCCACCCTTCCTGCAAAAAAAAAAAAAAATAAAATCCAATTCCAACCCAAACCCAAATCCAATTGGACAATCTCAGAAGTGTACGAATGAATATGTTGGCCATTTCTATCAGCATCTGCGCGCTGCGTAATGTGGCGTAACCATCAAGATGTGCATGCATGTTTTGCGTGCATAACCAGCACAGCTATGATGATGGAGTGAAGGGCTCATCGTCTGGCACGTAAGGTGACTGTCACGGTTTGCAAGGTGATGATGGCAGTAGTGCATTCCAATAACGGGTTGTATTGGAGAAATTGTCTTCAAATAAAGTCAACAGGAACAACATCTAAAACGTTAAAATCATTTGAACAGAAAAATACAAAGTATCAAACCAAGAGTAAAAGTCTGCCAAGATGGAACAAACGCATGCGCACGCCGCATACAATGCATACAATTGCATTCAAAGCATACAACAATGACCCGACAGCGAATGGTCGTGCCGGGAGTCCTTTGGACTGCCACTGATTGCACCTGTGAGGCGGCAGACGGGACTGAGAGCGCTACCCGTTGGTCGCCAATCCGAACGTGGCAGTCCGCCACTGATCGGGACGACCGGCACCTATGCAGGTGCCGGCTGGGCCGACAGCGCCGCCCGTTGGTCGCCAACCAGATCATGACAGTGACCTTCTCCACTTTGTCACGAAGACACCTCCTTATATGCTGTGATTCTGTGCAACATCACACTTTCATTATCGATATCGATACTCTGCATGTTTTTCCAAATGTTTTTCATGAGGTAAATCTGCAAGGAATGCACTTTTCAAGAGAAATATGTATGAAGTATTTCAGGCAGAGTTGCAAGCATATTTGTATGTAGTATGTCTAGCATATTTGACAATAATAATGACTTTGACTTATTTGAGAAAAAAATCCCAATATTCCTTTCAACTTGTCTAGGACTTTATTGAGATTTTTTTTTAAAGGAGAAGGATACTTCTACCCTAATTATATTATTGTTATTTTTTGATTCTGTCCTTTGGATTCTTTATGTCTGCTTTTATTTTGGTGAGTCATGCTGTATCGTTCACATCCATTGAAATACTGCCCCAAGAATGTCAATTCACAAAGTTTCATTTTTTGAGGGATTTTCCAAATCACGGCATAATTATTGAATCGATTCAAACTTAAAAACACGATTAAATGAACCCAAATGAACGAGTTGTGTCATCTTCTAAACAGCAGACAGTTCCATTTGTTGTCGCTTATAAATGAAATGTATGATTATTATTTTGAGAATCGGTACAGAAAATGAATGAATGGATGGATGGGAAAAAAATGGAAACGGTTCATCTGCAACAGCAAATGCTCACCTATAGAGGTCGCTACTATTAGTTGTTTTTCATGTGCGGCCCATGAAAAAAATGAGGAGGCGTGTGACGTCATATGCTGTGACATTTTAAATGTGAAAACTAAATTAAATTACCATACATTGAAGTTTAATCATGATTATATAATAATTTATAATAATAATAATCATAATAATAGTATGTGGGTTTATGACCTAATTTAAAAAAAAACACCTTTTTAAAATGTTTTTTTTTCACAGCTCTCAGTGGTACAGGAGTGGTCCATCGATGAAAAGGTTTCTTCAGCCGTCATCTGTACAAATTTGAAGGTGCCGGACGTTTCGCTTCTTATCCAAGAGGCTTCGTCAGCTAACTAAAATTTGCTGGTAGTTTTGGCCCTATATACGTATATATATCCCGACTGTCCAGACGTGACGGTGCCAGACTATGCTCTAAGGTTGGGGGGGAGCAGAGGACCATTCCCTGAGGCTACACTGATTACTTCTATTGTCCTGCCTGATTATGGGGTCTACGACTGGCCTGATCTCCCCGTTTGCACTGGTATCACCTCATCAGCATAACTAAGCCTATGTTGCCTAATAAGTCTGTTGTGCGAACGATCCAAATTGAACCTCACTCACGCCACCATGGCGATTTAGTGAAGGCTTTTGCTGTTTGATGAAAATAGCTTCTTTGACCGCATCCCCCTTTCAAAGCATCTCTTTTCTTTGGCGAAGATTTTAACCTCATTGTCGTCAAATGAGTGGTTGCTAGCTTTTACTGCAGTTCCTGCGCTGCAATTTGCTCTGTCTGACATTTTGAATTCTGTTCCTTGACTATAATCATCTTGATGAGAAGAAGCAGAAGTTGATAGTTCCCCCACCTTCAAATGCCACGTGTCTCGAAGTGAACAGGTGTAATCAGGTCGAATCAGTTGAAAAGAAAAAAAACCCTTTTGAACCTTGTGCTGAAAACTCAGATGACAGGGAAATGGTGTCACGTCATCTCTGTAGCCCATTTAGGAGGGGGGGGCGGGAAATCCCACCGTGAGTGAGTTTTTGAAAAACAAGAAAGCAAACAACCAACATCTTTGCTGAGTGATCGAACCTCCGTGGTGAATTTCCATATCGCAGGGGCGCCCCCTACCTTTGATTTGTCAACTCTCAAAATCTCCACCAGGGGACAACCCCTCACTGAGATTTTACGGCATTTGACACAATTAAATGTGTAAGTGTGTAGCGTTTAGCTTTGCATTATTTAGACTTCAAGGACAACCGACACCATTTTTTTGGTTTGCTAACTGATATCAGAAAAACGTTTTATAGCATCGAAAATACCCAAAAACACACAGGCTGATATTTTTGGTCAAATGCAAATGCAACACCAATAAAAATGAATTAGTGTCCCAAAACTACTTCAAAATGACCTCGGAGATGGCGAGTTTCAGAAGGTCCCGCCCCCTTGGCGGGACGTCTTGCCTAGCTCGAGAATCAAAACAATGGCTACAGATTCGGAGAATATGCTTTCTTGTTCCACATCCAGTTATGAATAGGATTGAAATAGTTCTGAAGAGGAAAGCATACATGTTTGCAACCGATTCAAGGAGTCCTTCCGTGTCATTTTGAGGCAACAGGGGGCGGGGGGGATTGTAGCACCAAAAAAGAGGCAGAACGAGGCGACAAAGCTCTGTGTAAGATTAATTCCTTACACAGAGCTTTGTCGCCTTCTTCTGCCTCTTTTTGGTGCAACACAAAGTTTTCAGGCCAACTCAAAAACAAGACTTCCGGAATATTCAGCGTGAGTCTTAAAAGGTAAACTATAGCTATATGCGGTGGAATCTTTGTCAAATACGCTCAGTAGAAGTCTTAAGCGTCTTTCCATCACGTCAATGTATTTTGCTGTATTGTTTTTTGTTTTTTTTTGTAAACCGTGTGTTACATCCAAAAGCCGCCAGCAGAGGCAGTCCAAGGTCCATTGAAGAAATATATCAGCCTGTGGAAACGGGCTGATTCATTCCTCACAGCTCGGTGGCCATTTTATTGGCTCTTTTTGGGTGAGACAGAGGAAGTGCTGGATGGACAACATTAAGGAATGGACAGGCTGCAGCTTCCACACCCTGCTACGAACTGCTGAAGACCGAGAGCGCTGGAGATCTCTGAGTGCCCAGACGTCCATCATGTCACCCCTACGGCCTTCAAGGCCAATGGAATGAGTGAGTGAGTCCCCCCCGCCCGTTTGCCTAAAAATGACAGGGAATAAATTCTTTAATCGATAGCAAACATGTATGCTTTCCTCTTCAGAACTATTTGAATCCTATTCATAACTCGATGTGTAACAAGAAAGCATCTTCTCCGAATCTGAAGCCATTGTTTTGATTCTCCAGCAATGCAAGACGTCTTGGCGTGACGTCACAAACTGGGGGCGGGACTTTCTGAAAATGCCCAATTCGCAGCTCAATTTTTTGCGGATTTTGGACACTTTAAGTCATTTTTATTGGTGTTTTGCATTTGAATAAAAATATCATACTGCGTGTTTTGGATGCTATAAAACGTTTTTCTGATGTCAGTTAAAAAACAAAAAAGTGACGTCGGTTGTCCTTTAAAGTTAAATGGCTCTTCCTGCTCTTCGTCACTGACCGTGAATACATTGTGATTAATTTAGTGCAATAAAAAACATGTATCCGATTATTGCGTTAAATCCGATTATTGCGTTAAAACTATCCATTCGATAACTTAACTGGACAGTGATGCCATAGTTAGATATAATCCACAATTTTACGTGTAGGAAAAAATACCACCACTTATCATTGTCATGAGTACTGGAGAAGAATCAGTGTTCATTTTTTTGGCTTTGACACCATGCCCGTGTCTTTAGGAGCCCTCCTGACCGCCAAGCATGTGAAAGAAAGCGTGCAACCGTCAGTGGGGGAAGGCAAAGACACCCGCCTTCACGTCTCTCAGTAAGCAGGACAACTTCTGTCACCAACACTTTCCGTGGAAGAGTTTTATAACTGTTTTTTTTTTTTTTTTGTCGTGTCTGCAGTGCCATCCAGTTCAGTGATGCCAACTCCATCAGCCGATACTTGGCGCGGGTGGCGCCGGGACTGGACCTCGATGGAGCTAACCTGCTGGAGCAAACTGAGGTGTGTGAACGCTTGGGAAATTTTTGTGAATTTTCAAAGTTGACAATGGTAGTTGACGTGACTTCAGGTGGTCCTGGAGGACGTGGCCATGCTACATATCCAACCGGACCAGTTCACCTATACTAGCGACCACTTCCATGTCATCATGCAGCTGATGGCGGAGGGCAAAGCCTACATCCATGACACCCCCCCCCCTGAGGAAATAAAAGTGGAGCGGGAGCAGCGTCGCGAGTCCAAGTGCAGGAATAACAGTACGTAGCAAACACAAAGCTGCTTTTGCACCACAATGTGACACTTTTCGCCTTACACACTCTGGTAACCAATTAAGTTTGTAAGCCAGGGTTTTACTGTACTCCAAAAACAATTTAGCCGTTTTATGCACGTGGCAGGGGATGGTTCCAACCTTGCCTTGGCTTTCTTCCAGTGTCTATCCAACCTACGACTTTTCCTGCCCTATCGTGGACAGCCGAGAGAACGTGACTCATGCCTTGAGGCCCACCGAATATCACGACCGCGTTCATCGACGCGTTACAGCTCAGGAAGCCGTACATCAGAATCAGAATCATCTTTATTGCCAAGTATGTAGAACACACAAGGAATTTGTTTCCGGTCGAACACGCTGCACTAGTATCATCATCAAAAAAATTGCAAAGCGGCACTATACAGTTCAATTTGGGCTACTGTTCAAATCTGGGAGTATTCCCGCCTCAACCTGAACAACACGGTGCTGTCCAAGCGCAAGCTCACGTGGTTTGTGGAGGAGGGATACGTGGATGGATGGTGAGGTCCGGCTTCTTTCCCTACGCTACTTTGGACAATGCACAAATTCATGTCACGGGGCCACTATCGTCCCGCTTCCCCACAGTCAGAGGCGTGCTGAGGAGAGGGATGACCGTGGAAGGACTGAAACGGTTTATCGCAGCTCGGGTATGTCCATTGCATCGGTGCTGTTTTTCTTAACTCGTTCACTGCCAGACCATGTGCAAAAATGAGCACACTCCAGGGCCAGGGTTTTTGTCTTTGTTTATTATTATTTATTATGATATAGTATTATTTATTTAAATTATTATTTTTATATTATTTATTAGAATGTATTATTAATTCTTTTTAATGTATTATTTTGTATTTTTTTTGTATTATTATTTATTTATGTAATTTATTATTATTATGATGTATTATATTTATTTAAATTATTTTTAATTAATTAGTATTTATTATAATTTATTATTAATTTATATTCTTTTTAATTTATTATTTTTTATTGTTTTATTTTTTGTTTTGTATCTTTATTTTTTTTATTTTGTTATTTTTTATGTATTAGGTATGATCTATTTTTCATATTCTTATTCATCATTCATCATTTAATTATTTATAAATAAAATGTATTATTATTATTATTATATCTTTTGGGATCCCTTAATTAGCCTTTTTTGTAACTAAAGTGTCCTTGAGAGTTTTGAAAGGCACTTATAAATGAAATTGTTATTATTAATATTATTATTATTATTTTGGGTCCCTTAACTACATTTTTTTGCATCTGTAGAGTGGGCACTACAAAACTCTCAAGCATTTGAGAGTTTTGAAAGGTGCTTATAAATTACATGTATTGTTATTATATCTTTTGGGGTCCCTTAACTAGCATTTTTTTGTAACTGTAAAGTGTCCTTGAGAGTTTTTAAAGGCTCTTAAAAATGAAATGTATTTATTATATTTTTGGGGTCCCTTAACAAGCCTTTTTTTCCTTTGTAAAACCAATATCAGCCACCCAATTAATCTAACCCTAACTTTAAAAACAATTAGTTTTCCTGACCTCAGATGCAGGATGTTGGGAAGTATGCAGTTATGCGGCACCCGTACAATCTTGGGCAGGCCTGTCGTTCCAGATGTGTGCAAAACGTACGCCAAACCTTCTGTTGCTTCAGGGAGGGATGGAAGCTTTTCAGTTTTTTGCACGTCTTGCTTAGCTTCCGTCAGCGGCTCAACCTGGACCAGTGTCAGTTTGAATTTCGGCAACAGTGCACATACTTGCACGCTCATGTGCTGGACGATGGCCTCCTGGAACCTCTTCACAGGAAAGGAAAATACGAAATTTTAATCAGTAACAATAACTCATCGAAATAAATTAAAATGAATAAAATGGGACCTGGAGGAGGTCGCTCTTTACAGCACAGAACCTGAGGCGACAATTCATCATAACCAGAGCAGAGACACGTCCCGGAGCATTTGGATCAAGTGGCACATAGGCAGCAGGTGTCTGCAGGATCCTGCTCCGAAGGAAAAAAAAAAGTACGAAATAAATATTGGGCCCCTTATACAAATATTTGCAATATTTCGTAACCTCACCCAAGTATCCACACTGGGATGAAGAGATCGTCGCTATAGTATAGTCCGATTATGCCATTATTTTGCCCGCAGTGTTGTTGCACAATGCGGCAGAGTTCGTTGGAAAGCTCTCCAAGGTCTTTGTAGAGGAGTGAGATCGGATCGCTCGTCGATGACCCGCCGTCAAATGTCACCACCACCCGCTGGGAGTGAACCGAGGCGGCGGTGGCTACGAGCCCGTGAAGCGTTCCGCTAGACTGCATGCTACCAGGCCTCACATATTATATTCATTAATATATAATTAATATATTTTATCGGTACTTTTTCATATTAGCTCAATATCGAACGCGGATACGAAAATAGAGGTTGTTTTTTTTTTTGGTGGAGGGTCCACCACTTCAGCCATAACATTGTCGCGTGATGATGACGCAACATGCTTGAAAGTTGGTGCGTTCAGTACTTGTTAATGTTACAAATATGCCTCAAATATCGACACCCACGAAACTTTATTCGAAATTTATTTTCGTAAATCCAAACTTTTAAACATAAATAAAAGTTGCTGCCGAAACACGAGTGTAATGTACCTTTCATGTCAAGATGTTTTTTAAATTTTTCAAATTTACTACATCATTTGAACGCGCCGAAATAATCTCGTCCAATCAGCGTTCGCCTACTAGTAACGGCCAAGTTTTGAAATCAAGACGATTTCTTCTGTTCCGTTTCTTCTTTATTTTGTCTTCTTCTGTAGTCGGCTCGCTTCTAATTCATTGGAATGGACGACAGAATGAGGCATATGCTCGCCACAAACGGCCTGAAATACAAACGATCGCTGGGTCGAATTATACAAAAGGTGAGTGTCCGATGATTAAACAAAATGAGCGCATTCTAGTTGTAACATTAAATGTTAACCTTGCGAAATATATTTTTTTTAATATTTTCTTCCGCATAACACAGTACTCCAACCTTTCTTATCAAGTCACGGCGATCGAAGTGGACCTCGATAACACCAGTACAGAAGGTTAGACGTTGTTTGTTATTCGTGTCAAGGATTTTGATGAGTGTTTTGACTTGGTTTGGTCTTTCTCTCCTTTTTTCTTTTTTAGCCCTCATGCAGTACATGACGCTGTCGAAAAAGCAGATAGAAAGGATGGAGTCAGAGGTGCAAAAAGTAGAATCTTTTTTCCCCTTCGAACTCTTCAATTGAGCTTAAAAATACTTAACCTTTGAAATTTGACTTTCAGGCATGTTTTTCTTGCAGAACTGAAAATGAACTATATTTATCTCATATTTTTTCAGTCTGGTGTTGTTGAGGCAAAATTTACAACAGATATTTGATCCATAAATAGACAGATACATTTCCTGCTTCATTTTGAATTGGTATTTTAACCAGTCCTTGTCATCAAGTTTAATAACAAAAACTGAATCACTCCTCAGAGCCTGTTGGATTCAAGGGGTGACCTTTTACAGTGTAAGTGTCCGTTCGATACGATGGCACAGTGATGTAACGTAACATTTGTAGATGTGATGTCATCATTAATACAACGGTACTTTTGTTTTTGTTCACTAGCCACAGTGCACAATTCTTCCAGTACTTCACTGGTATGTATGTTTTTTTTTTTTTTTTTTTTGCCATTGTCAGGTTTTCATTAGTTTGGTTTGGAAAAAGTGGCTTTAATTTTTTTTGTATATATACTGTATGTTGAAAAGCTGGACCAAACGCAACAAGATAGCGGACATGATGATGCTGTTTCTAACCAGGTGTCCTCACATGATGATGATGATGATAATGGTGGTAAGAGCAGACGTTTATACCATGCAGAAAGTAACTTGATGGAATGGCGGATCAAAATGAAGACATTTTTTTTTTTTACCTCCAGCAGAAACGTCTAACGTGCATTCCCACCAGAGCTCGTTCAACGGCAAACAAAGCGACTTTCCAGAGACTGATGTTCTCCCTGAAGACCAAGACGAGGAGCTGGAGTTGAGCCTGAGAAGTCAAGGCAGCAATTTGTCCGATCTCTACCCCAGCATGATTGATCGAATTGGACGGGCGCAGCAACGCTGGCATAGTTCCAAGAGGGCCAAAGGTGTGCTCCGGAAGTACTGCAAGTGGCGACGACAATCTGGCAGAGGCAGCCATGTCCACTCCATTGTCACAAGCGACGGACATACCGTACAGAAGAAAAAGACAAAGAATCCAAGATCCGGTTCTACAAGCCAACAATACTCCCCTTGGAAGGAGCAGAGCGTTGAGGCTATGGACCTGCCCCCTTCCGTAGAATCTCCCAAACTTAAACGGATAGAACTAAACGAGACCTTAACTGTGGGAGAACAACCATTAACCCCCAGAAAGCTTTCTGTCTCCACTACCAGAGAGACGCCATCTGTGTGTGTTCTCAGTCCTTCCCCGTTTTCTCGGTACTCCTCTAAGGTATCCATGGACATGTTGCATAGATCCAGAATGTTGAAGCGAGAGCAGCCATCCTTGGGCTTCCTCAGTCCATCTCAGTCTATTGGTACCTCTTCACGAGTGTCTTTGGACTCCAAGAGGTTGTTATTCCCTGATGCGATAGATCAAGAGTCTACAGGCATGCAAAGTGCTTCGCGGTCTTCTGATTCCTCCACGGAAGTGTCTTTTGACATTCCCTTAAATGCTGAGAAGCTCTCTTGCGCTGCTGCCAAAGAGCAGCCATCCATGTGGCTCTTTAGCCCTTCACGGTCATCTGGACCCACCTCAGACCAGTCCCCAAGATCCAAAAGGCTTAGTCATGCCGCTACCATAGAGCAGCCGTCTATGATGGTCCTCAGTCCTTCAGAGTCTTCCAGTCCTTCACATTCTCGTGGTGCCTCCCCAGACCAGTCGCTGAGATTGAAAAGGGTTTTTACTGCTGCTGCTGAAAAGCAACCAGACTCGTGGGTTTTCAGTCCTTTGCGGTCTTCTGGTCCCACCTCAGACCAAAGCCCATGGTCCAAAACGCCTTGTAGTGCCACTACAGGAGAGGTGCTGTCTTCGTTGATCCACAGTCCTTCAAAGTCTTTCCATCCTTCACAGTCTTACAGTTGTTCCCCAGACCAGTCACTGAGATCCAAAAGGCTTTTTAACTCTGCTAGTCGAGAGCAGTCATCTTTGTGGTTTCTCAGTCCTTCAAAGTCTTCAAATAGCTCTCCAGGCCAATCCCTGAGAGCTAAAAGGCTTTTTAACGCCACTAACAGAGAGCTGCTATCCTCTGGGGTTCTCACTCCTTCGCGACATTCTGGTCCCTCCTCAGACCTGTCCCTGAGGTCAAAGAGGTTCGCCCTTGCTTCTTCCCAAAAACAGGATCAAACGTCATCGTGGGTCCTCAGTCCATCACAGTCTCTCAGTCTTTCACCAAGATCTAAAAGGCTCTTTACATCTGCGGCCGATGAGCAACAACAGCAGCAGCTGTCCTCGGAGGTCCTCAATCCATTCCTGTTGTTTGGTCCCACTCCTGACTTGTATCCTAGTTCCAAAAGCTTTTTATCTTCTGCTGGCATTGCTTTCCAAAGCAGAGACTTTAAAGAACGACCAAACATCAATGGTTTTCCGGACAGGCACAGTCCCTTAAAAGTGGGGATGGTGAACAGGGAAGGTCTTCAAAAATCTGATCAGGCCTTCTCCAGAAGCCCAAACCCTACTCATGGCCTCGGTTGCTCCAGGCCCTCTGCTTCCCCACTACGAGAGCTACTTAGGACCCAGGCGCTTCACCCCAAGTCCCACTTTGACTCTCCTCCACGGAGTCGCAATAACCTTGGCCGGCATTTCTCCTTTGACTCCACCTTGACCTCTGCAATGGGAGACCCCACATACACCAAAAAAGACCTGGACGAAGATTACGAAAAGCTCTACCACAAGTTCGTGTGCCAGAGAAAAACCTCCAACGGGCCCCTCGGCCGAATGTGCCATGGCTGCACCAAGGCGTGGCGCTATCATTCATCCCAAACACTGATGGCACTGGCTTTGTCACCGCACCGCTTCGAGCTGAGGAAGCGCCACCGGGAGTTGGGTCGGGAGGCGTTGTCCCATTCCAAACGCTGGAGCCCCTACTCTCCGGGGTCTAAGCGGCACGGAAACGTGACGCGAGACGGCGCCTTCGTATGCCCGACGCCGAGGTTTCCCAGTGCGGTGGCTTCAACGAAAACATGGATCCAGGTTATAGTGGTCGCCCACTATTGGGGGATTCTATTTGGGCCCGTGGTTTGGCGGAAGAGTGCTTTCTTGGTAAGTCTCCTTAAACCAAGCATGCGGTAGGACAGATGGGTTCAGTTTTTCTCGTTTTCGTCAATGATTGGTCTTTTTTTTTTTTGTTATGCAACAGGAAATGCGGGAGAGGCGAGTGACGTCACAAGTTACGACGAAGCTACTGAGCTGTGTGTTTAAAAGTGAAGAGGTAGTAATACTTGCTGAGTATACAAGTCCAAATGTCCAGTTCAGCCTTCGAGAAGCAGTTTTTGCTTTTTTTGTGCTAAACCTTTGCTCTTCCTCTCTCACATGAACAGAAAAATGAAGACCGTCACCCGAGAGATCAGAATAGAAGTTGTGGTTACCCGCCACCGCTGGGGGTTTCTGTAAATAGCGGTTTTCATTCAATTTGCATTTTACATGAAAATATTGTATGTGTTGATACATTTGTTACCATGTGCGTATATATGTTGATATGTTATTTCTAATAAAAAGTAATTAAAAATGCTACTTTTGGAGTTCCTCTGCGAATTCTGTCAACCTGAGAGCAGGGACCAATCAGGGCAGAGTCCGGCACCGCCACGTCTGGACAGTAGATAGATATATATATAGGGCCGAAACTACCAGTAAGACTTTAGTTTACTGACAAAGTTTCTTGGATAAGAAGCGAAACGTCCGACACCTTCAAAGTACAGATGATGGCTGAAGAAACCTTTTCATCGATGGACCACTCCTGTACCACTGAGAGCTTACACAGATGTCAGTCAATGTTTATTTTCAAACGTAAGAAAACCATGTAAACGCCGCATATTCAAAACCACCGCTACACTCCGCGCAGTCGCTCGCTTTAGTACAAAAACTCATTTTTAATAAATCTTTGGTCGGGGGTTGAATGCGTATGTATATATATCTTTTTAAGGTAACAAATATGGTCAATATAAAATTGGGCTAACTCAAGTGTTCTAATTGTATATTTACATAACTCAACGGATTCAATAACTACGAGAGTTCAGTGGAGACACTCCGCTTCTGTAACAAAGGCAACGTTTTGACCGGTTCGATGTAACGCGACCACCAGTCAGTTCACCACTCCAATTCCACCGGGTACTTTCCAGTCAGACATGCGGTGCAGTGGCCCACGCCGCCGCCCGACTTGCAAGTGGAGTCGATCATTTTGTCGCCTTGCATGGAGGCGACTCCTTTCTGGACCGCCGTCACCAGACCTTCCACCGTCAGATATTGCACGCTGTCGGCACCTTGAACGCAACATATCAACGTGCAATCGTCAATGGATGTAAAACGCTAAATGGGGCCGATCGGCGCTTACCGATGTATCCGGCGATGTCCTGGAACTCCGGCTTGTTGGCGATGAGTTCTTCTTTCGTGGGGATGTTGATGCCCATGTAACAGGGGAACTTGATGGGAGGAGAAGCCACTCGGATGTGGACCTGTTCCAGAGTGGTGAGGCTCAATTTACGTTCCGAACGGGCCTTCATAAGGTGAAATTGTTCCTAAATTGAATTTGTTCGTAAGGTGAAATTGTTTGTAAGTTGCTTCAGTGCTATATTTTACATAGAATATATGTTTAAGACTTATATATGTAGGTTTAAGGTTTATATAAGTATGTTTAAGGATTATTTATATAGGTAACCATTATTTAGACAGAAAAATAAACATTTAACAAAATATATGCCCTATAAAGATATTTACGTGTAAAACTGGAGAGCATAACAATGTTCGTATGTACCGTTTTTCGTAACTCAAATGTTCGTAAGTAGAGGAGTGTCTGTTCTGTAATCACAGCTAAAATTGAACGACAATAGGGACGAAGGGGCCATCTATTTTTTGTTTTATGTTTACTTTGACAGTATTCTAATTCCTTGCTATTTTGTGGTTCCATTATCACGGATGCATTGTGGATTTTTTTCAAACCTAAAAAATACAGGTCGCAAATGGTAGCGAAAGTCACTACAGTCCATTATTTTAAACCAACAGCGGGTCAGAGAGAGCAGCATACAGCATTCATTAGATTTACTGTTACTTTTTTCAACAAAATGTCAGAATGTATTATTTCAAATAACTGTGATACTGTAATACTCACCATTAATATGAATGTTTTTCTGTTTCTCATGGTTGTTAAAAATCCAGCCAAACTATCGGAATAAAAGACAACTTTCCGGGTACTTACGCAAGGTTACTGCTAGCTGGCCTTCACACTGCTCATTAGCTTGCTTTCTGTTGCCAGTAGTATATTGATGCTAACATTAGCGTGCGGCTTGTTATAGTGCCACTGACATTCGACTGTCTCATCGATGGTATTGTTTCATTGCAAATTATAATCGATCGAATTCGAACCTGTTCTCTCCACAAAGGCGAATCAAGCTGATTGTTTTTTTTTTGACTCGTCCGCTCATTCAAAAGGGGATGTTTACCTGTTTCGACATCAACGGCACCCAAGTTAAGATCATCCAATCAAAATGGCGCTTTCCGCCATCCGGCGTCAGTATCATCCAATCAAAATTGCACTTTCCGTCAACGCAACCCGAAACAGGAAATGAACAGCGAAAAAGCGAGAATACATACATGTACTGTATTTAGTTTTTTCTGGTCATTTGGTTTTGAAAAAGTCGGAAATCCGCCAATTGGTGCAAAATTCTCATCCTTGACTGTACTAAAAACATTAACTCTGCTTCTTTATGCATGTCCTAGACTGTATTCCACTAAATATTTTTTTGTACTCCATACACATGTAAATTTACTAATACATGTAGGGATTGCTACATCGCTGTTTTTCATCTATCGCAGGTGGTCCCTGTCCACATTCAACGCGATACATGAGGGATTACTGTAAACGTAAAGTGGGAGTGGTAATAAATGACATAAAGTTGCTTTAAATAAAAAAAATAAAAATCTCACAATATGCCAAAAATGAGGCGAGTTTTCTGCCATCGTCTAACACTCCTGATTTTTGGTTTGAGCTAAAATAAATAAAATATTCCCAATAAATCCGCAGATTATAAAGTCTGAAATTGGCTCACTCTAAAGTGAAGAATTTAATGGTCAAAGGGTAGTAATGAGGAACGAAAAGTCGAACAAACCTCTGTGGCGCCCGCCTCCTTCAGTAGTTTAATGATGGGCGAGATGGTATTGCCCCTGACGATGGAGTCGTCAATCAACACGACCCGCTTGCCCGCAAAGTTGTCCGTCAGGGCGCCAAACTTCTTGGCAACGCCCAGTTGCCTCAGGCGGGTGTTGGGCTGGATGAAAGTTCTCCCCACGTAGCGATTCTTGCACAAGACTTCGATGTAGGGGAGGCCAGACTGACGACAGGGGCGGTTAAAAACTGAGTTCAAATTTGAGGAGGGGCTTTGGTTGCAGATTTGGATTTTGGCGTACCTGCTGAGCGTAACCCAGAGCGGCGGGCGTGGCCGACTCCGGTACGGTGCTGACCACGTCTGCGTCCGTCGGCGCCTCGATGGCCAATTGTCGGCCGCAACGCTGTCTGACGGTATAGACCATCTGGCCTGTTGCAGAAACAGTCGCTGATTACATGCCATCCCTACCGCCAACTGACGGACATTTTGGGTCATGTATGGCTCCAAACTCTCAAGGTCACTTGACAGTCGCAGGATCAGTTCTTCTGTGGGTGAGCAGCGGCAGCCAAACGCGCCAGCGTTCACTCAACCCAGAAGTAACTCAAATAGATAGAAGGCTAGCTAGCTAGTTAGTTAGCTATTGTATAGCGAATAAATAGCTAATAGATAGCCAGATTGCCAATCATAGATACATTTTGCTATTAGCGCATGTTTCGACACCCCCCATTTTTAAAAATCCTTTTACACTAAATTCTTCGCTCACTGGATTCAATTATAGTGTACAGTTTATTTATTTCATTACAGTACAATATCACATTTATTATGCATAAAATGAGGGATAGTTTCTCTAGTTTGAAGGCTTATTTAGTAGAAAATTATGTTTTATGGGGACGGATTATTTTCATATTAATGGTGTCTTATAGGAAATAAATGTTTGGAAGACACACTTTTCGCCTTACACACACTTTCTGAGAACTAAATACGTTCGTAAGCTGACGTATCACTGTATTTGGTCCAACTTAAAATATGACGTAGAGCGCCTATCCCGAATTAGTTTGGGTGCCGATAAAGCATTAGCCAGACCTCTGGCAATGTTTTTTCCCTTCCACAAGGGGTCAGCATCTCCCTTTTTGCCATGTTAGCGTTTTGTTCCTGCGTCAGCTGTTGTGAAAGCGCTATATAAATCAATATACGTGTAACATCTTACTTACGACCGGCTCGACTTACGACCACCCGTACTTACAACCACGACCTCCAGACCCTAGTTTTGTTCCTGCGTCAGCTGTTGTGAAAGGGCTATATAAATCAATATACGTGTAACATCTTACTTACGACCGGCTCGACTTACGACCACGACCTCCAGACCCTAGTATTGTTCCTGCGTCAGCTGTTGTGAAAGGGCTATATAAATCAATATACGTGTAACATCTTACTTACGACCGGCTCGACTTACGACCACCCGTACTTATGACCACGACCTCCAGACCCTATTTTTAACATTTTAAGAGGGGGAGTTTGCGAGTCATTTAGCCTCAGAGTCTCTATTCAACATTTTGAATGGATTTCGACTTACGACCATTTATACTTACGACCGTTAGGTCGGAACGGAACTCGGTCGTAAGTCGGATGTTACCTGTATATGTATTGTATTTTGGACAAACCCCCCCCCCAGTTCAAGCTCAGGTAACTCCAGACCCATATAATTTAAGAATGAACTTTTTTTTCTGATGAAAGAAGAGAGTCTAAGGTTTCTTACGATGCACTGAATGTTTATGTATTCCTAAAACTCAATATTCTGTGGATCCTAGAATTCCAGTGACAATGACAAAAATCCTGGCACTGGAGTTGATGCATTTTTGCACATCGTCTGGCAGTGAATGAGTTAATCGTACGTGCTAATTTTTGATAGGTATCATTACAAAACTTTGGTGCCGAGGTGATGAAGTTCTGCATCTATGATGAAAATACGACAAATAGACGTTATTAATTGACCAGTGTAAATCTTTGTGATGAAGTGCTGCCTCGGTGAATGAATATTTCAAAATTTTTTAGGGGGTATTCTTTAGTCGGATTCCATTTCTGATATTTGACAGAAAAAAAATCTGATAGCCATCCAATTAATTAAATAAAATAAAATAAAAAATCGGACACAATGTTTATTAATTGGGCTTCCATTGGCAAAAAGTGGCCACAGTCAATGAAAAAGACCAAAAAGCAGCAGAGCATATGCACTAACCTTCAAAAATCGAGTCGGGTCTGGCAAAGTAAACATATTCAAATATGCAGAAGGCGGGGAGGTCCCCTTCGCGACGTTGCACCACACTCAAAGATTTCACACCGTGTCGGGATATCTGGACAATTTCTCCCGGGAGGACTTCCCTGTAGTACCTGAGGGTCAAGAGAGACAGAGACGTGGTCGGTCAGAAGAGGGAATACGTTCAAAGTTTCAATCGGTGTCAACGAAAAACATACTTGGCGCCGATGGATTGGAAGCTGCAGGACTCCGAGGACACGACCCAACCCTCGGTGTCTGACTCCCCGCCACCTGAGAGCCAAGCAGGAGTGTCATGACAAAAGCAACGTATGGAGAACTAGAAAAGCCCATTGGGGAGACCTCGGTAATCCGGGTCATGGCATCAACTAACAAGTTTTGGACAGCCTAGTTGTCATTTTTGATTCGCTTTTGCAGGCGTCGTAAAAGGATGTGACGAGCCACATCTAGTCGCAGGGCCTTGAGGTTGACACCCGAGCTCTAAAAACGATCGTATTTTCCGGTGTATAAGGCGCACTCAAAAAAAACGTAATTTTCTTAATAAGTTGACCCTGCGCCTTCTACGCAGATGCACCTTATATGTGAAGTAATATTGAGCCACAACCGGTCTCGCAACGACTGTTATCCCCCCCACTTTTAGAAGAAGTAGTGTGGCATTCCAGCCTCTACCGTAGCGTAAATGTGGTAACGTAAACGTATATATTTAAATATTACATTTGGAAAATGTTTTTCATTCATTGAATGTGCGCCTTATAGTCCGGTGTGCCTTATACATGGAAAAGGTTTGAAAATACACCATTCATTGGGGGTGCGCCTTATCTATGGAAAAGGTTTAATAATACATCATTCATTGGGGGTGCGCCTTATACTCCGGTGCACCTCACATATGGAAAAAGTTTGAAAATACACCATTCATTAGGGGTTTGTCTTATACTCTGGTGCGCCTTGAATATGGAAAAGGTTTGGAAATACACCATTCATTGGGGGGGGGGGGGGGGGGGGGGGGCGCCTTATATATGGAAAAAGTTTGGAAATAAACCATTCATTGGGCGTGCACCTTATACTCCGGTGCGCCTTACACATGAAATAGGTTTGAAAATACACCATTCATCAGGGGTGCGCCTTATATATGGAAACAAGTTTGAAAATACACCATTCATTGGGGGTGCGCCTTATATATGGAAACAAGTTTGAAAATACACCATTCATTGGTGGTGCGCCTTATATATGGAAAACGTTTAGAAATGCACCACTCATTGGGTGTGCACCTTATACTCCGTGTGCCTTATACATGGAAAAAGTTTGAAAATACACCACTCATTGGGTGTGCACCTTATACTCCGTGTGCCTTATACATGGAAAAAGTTTGAAAATACACCACTCATTGGGTGTGCACCTTATACTCCGTGTGCCTTATACATGGAAAAAGTTTGAAAATACACCACTCATTGGGTGTGCACCTTATACTCCGTGTGCCTTATACATGGAAAAAGTTTGAAAATACACCATTCATTGGGGGTGCTCCTTATCTATTAAAACAAGTTTGAAAATACACCATTCATTGGGGGTATGCCTTATAAACCGGAAAATATGGCCGGTAGTATTTTTCTTTGTTCTTTTCGCTTGTCTTCTTTTTAATAAAGTGCAATAATTTTCCCTTTTGAGATTCCACACTGATAGTTTGCCCCTTTTTTTAAAAGGATTTGTCTAATTTATTTATTTATTCATTTATTTTCTTAACTCGGTTCAAGTCGACGGCGGCTACCTGACTTATGAAGTTTGGAGACGGGAACGATGCGCCCAATGCAGAGCGGTCTATTCCCGTACGGGTCCCGCACGGCGTAAATGACATCTTTAAACATCACCAACAGCGAGTACGACGTCGGCGTCTCCGTCATCAGATTTTTGATCCTACAAAGTGATGAAAAGACTTTCAATTTCATCCCGAGGGGCACAATTTCGTTTTTTCCAGTCGGCGTTATCAGATGTAAACCTGGCAACCCAATTGGGCGCATCCAGTTCCTCCGTGGGCGGAGTGAAGGCCAGAAGTTGGGTGATGAGCTCGCTGTCCGAACTGGTGGAGAGTCCTACGCCGTGACGCATCACCTGCGCGAGCACAGAAACCACTCAGTACAGTGACCCCCCTCCCCCTTATTAAATTCTGCAGCCCCTTTTCCACTCCAACCTTCTTCCGTAGTGCGGGCGCGTTAACCAGCTCGCCGTTATGCGCCACCGCTATTTGTCCGTGCAGCGTATCCACCACGAAAGGTTGGCAGTTCTGCAACTCCGACATGCCGGTGGTGGAATAGCGCGTGTGACATATTCCCAGGTTGCCATAACGCAGCTTGAGGAGCGCTTCGGCGGGAAAAGCCGTGCTAACCAAGCCCATGCCCTGAATAAAAAGAAAATGACACGCTCGCTGTCATAAAACAGTGATTGAATCGCTAAATGGGATTTTGATGTTGAATCTGTGGGAGGATTTGTGTTTACCTTGAGGGTTGTGTATGTCGGTGGACTGGCGCCATCGCTGGTCACGACTCCTGCGCTTTCCTGACCCCTAAAGGAGACGCAATCACACGGGGTCAATGAAAATATTACAAAATATTTAATGCGCTATGTAAATCAATATGTATTTTATTGTATTTAGTGCCAAACACAATAGTGTGTCAACATCTAGTAGCTAAACTGTGGAATTACAGCCAAAATATTTTTTCCCCATTCTTTTCAATATACAGTGATAACTCCGCTTATGAACGCTTTAGCTAACGAACTTTCGCCTTACGAACCTTAAATTCTCGAAAAGATAATCTTGGCATACGAACTGTTTTTCGGGAAACTCACGGAGCGCCAGAATGAGTGATGTATCGTTCGCGAACGAGTCGGTTCTTGTAGCCCCTAACAAGGTGCTCGAAATGGAAGCCGGCTTTAAACATCATCATACATTAGTTTTGGTAGTAAATTATTGTAATCAAAAATAAATAAATAAATGAGTTGCCATTCGGGAGCCGAAAGAGCCGGCTCTTTTTAGTGAGCCAAGTTAAAAGAATCGGCTCTATAAAAAGAGTCGTAATCCCCATCACTACTGACCAATCAGCGCGCGGCCAGGTATGCTGAAGTGTTACCAACGAGTTGCGGCCCCGATACGACAAGCTTGTTTACGATTGGCTGCGTAGCGTATGGGGGCGGGGAGGAAATCCCTCTTCTCAGTTGACGATCCAGGAGGACGCGATGCATAACAAAAACTAATAGCTGCCGCCAGGTCATTCAGTAATTACGTGCCAGCAGCTCCAGAAATGGCTTACTGAAGACCCAAGGATATATGTTGTCATACTAAGGTAGCTGTTAATTTATTTTACCACTGCATTTTCCTGACTTAAACATACATTCCATACAAAATATAGCACTGAAGCAACTTACGAACAAATTCACCTTACGAACGAATCTCGTTCGCAAGGTGGGGAGCGTCTGTAGTTGCATAAAGTATATTGATACCAAGACTTAAAAAAATAAAATAAAATAAATAATACCACCATCGACGTTTTCCATGCGTATAATCAAGCTACGCATCTCTTTGCAGGATTCAACATGCATCCAAACAGCGTCATATTTGTAAGGCCTGCAGGCAAACCAGACAGGTTTGCCTGCAGAAACCAGACAGGCAAGGTTTGGTTGAGCGGGAAAGAAAAAAAGGGGTCATAAGGAGGAGCTATTGCAGTCTATGTACCAAGCCGCTTCTCAGATTACACTCGTGCTCCCCCCCTCCCGCTCGGGAAATAGCTTAAGCCAGTGGCGAGGCCGCTTTCCTGCGAGATGGGCGTCGCTTTCGGGTTTTTAACCGCCTGGTTGCCTTGGGAACTGAGCAGCAGATTGAAAGTGGGGGATGGAGGAAAAGCGTTTTCAGATCATCTTGAAACAGACAACAGAAGAGACGGTTAGGGGGCGGGAAGGGGGTGTGTGGTGAGCTGGCTACGTTGTGAAGTGGGGGAGGGACGAAGCGGTGACGGCTTAGTACAAGGCTCAGAGCGGAGTCACATTGAAGCTGGTGTCGAGGAGGCTCAGCGTCGAACGTGGCTACCCGGCCGGGTCTTGAAAGCGACAAAGACCCGACAATGGAAGAGGTGGCGGTACATCAGATAGATGGATACACCACCCCAGAACACCAAGGTAAAACTTTAGACAGGGAGGGGTGGGCAATTCGTTTCCCCAAATGGGCCATGGGAGAATCTGGAATGGTTGTTAGCCAACATGCTAATCAGTTATTGCGCCCCAAAATGATCTTAAGTGGTCTGTTATATTAAATGGGGTTGGGGAAGGCGGGCACAAAAAATGTCACCAATATGTAGTATATGAAAGTCTTTGTAAATGAAAATTTGTGAAGTTGATTAGATTCAAATACAGTAAAGTCTCGTTATATCGATATTCTCGGGAGTCGGAAAAAATATCGTTATAACCAGACTATCGATATATCCGATCCTGCGGCATGTAAATTTTCTCCTTGCGTTCATAGAAATAGTATCGTAATAAGCAGTACTATCGATATAACCGATATCTTTACTGTAATGCTAATAATTAATAAAATCAGAGAGCAAGAGCATGAAAGATGAAGCTATTGTTGACACTCTCAATGTCTGTAGGTGGGTCCACACCGCACTCAACTGTCAGCTGTCAATCAAAACCCATGAGGCCAACGGATAATTTGTATGCCTACAAAGCCCCCCCGTGTCTCTAATTACTGGAATAAATCACATCGAGTAGCAAATTTGGCTAGTTGCTCGCGAGTGAATAGCTAGTTGCTCGCTAGCGACTAGCTATTCACTCGCGAGCAACTAGCTATTCACTATCTAGTGACTAGCTAGTCAGCGCCACCCTCGGTCAGTGTATATGCGACGGGCTTGTCCGTGGAGTCACATTCTAGCTTGCTGTTACATCAGGGTCCGAGACCACTTGTGCTAGACTACAAATAAATGGGGGGGGAAATGTAAATTTCTGCACTGCAAGACTAATAGAGGCAAATAAATCAATCAATCAATCAATAGCTAACACCATTGAACATGTTTTGGTCATGCTGATTCTCGCGCATCCAAAACAAAGGAAAAAATATATACAGTACTTAAAAAATGGTTTTGATCAGTGACTAAAATATATTAGGGGATGTAATGATATGAGCAAATCGTATTTGCTTGTTCGACTAGTGATGCCTGGCTATAGACCAAACTGAGCATACACTGCTGCGAGTCAGTCGTATGAGATTCGACAAGAGACAAAATAAGAACATCATACAGAGGTTCTAAAATGATGAATCGCTGAGTACAATAGATGTCGATTCATTTTTTCATTGGACATTTAATACAGACGCTCCCAAACTTACAAACGAGATACGTTCCGAACGGTCGTTCGTAAGGTGAATTCGTTTGTAAGTTGATTCAGTGCTATATTTTGTGTATGTTTAAGGTTTATATAAGAATGTTTAAGGCTTGGAAAAGTAACCTGAACTGGTTTGTACTGAAAAATAAACATTCACTAAAATATATGCTCTATAAATGTATGTATATGTACAACTGGAGAGAATACTCGTATGTTACTACAAAAATGTTCGTATGTACCGTTGTTCATAACTCGAATATTTGTAAGTAGGGGAGCATAAAAAACTAGGATGACTGATATAACAAAAACAAACTGAGCAGCAACGTGTCGTGTTTTCATTCTTTGTACTTTATGTCATTGGTTTTCATTGAGCAAAATTTCCCTTGTTTGTACAGACGCTCCCCTACTTACGAACGTTCATGTTACGAACAATGGTACATACGAACATTTTTACACATATTTTAGTAAATGTTTATTTTTGCTCCCAGAGTGTCCGTACTGTAATCACAGCTAAAATTGAATGAAAATAAGGGCGAAGGGGCTGTGTATTTTTTGGGTTTTATGTTTACTTTGACAGTACAGTAATTCCTCGCTACTTCGGGGTTCGATTATCGCTGCCGGGCTGTTTTTCGAACCTAAAAAAAAGGGGCATCCACCTGCAAGATATCTCACAATTTTAAGAGTCTCTTCTGATCCATTTTGACAAAGGAAAGGAAGTTGCCTAATAATTATGCACACAGTGTGTATTTATCTTCTGATCGATCGCAAAGGGCCATGATTTGGGGGTCATGTTCTTCCCTATGTTCTAAAACAGGCGTCCAAGTTCACCAGGGCCCACTCGGGGTGGAGGACGGCCGCCACTGGAGCGACGATGAAGTCCGAGCGCTCCTTTGGGTCTGGGCCAACCGGCTCATCCGCGAAAGCCTCAAGAGCACGTTACACAACAAGTACATCTTCCAAGAGATCTCCAACCAGATGCAGCGCACCTTCGGCGTGGTGCGCAACTGGAAACAGTGCCGCACAAAATACAAGAACCTCAAATACGAGTATAAAATGGCCAAGAACAACCACGCGGCCCGCGCCGGACGTAGCGGAAGCCCGGGGAAGTACATGAAGTTTTTTCACGAGGTGGAAGCCATTTTGCAGGACGGCGACCCAGAGGAGGGATTTTTGGGGCTGAAGAGCAGGTCGTATGATGGGAAGGAAAGGCCAGTGGCTTGCGAAAGTGAAGTCATCGTCAAGATTGACAATTGTACGTGCGCCGTCTTCTTTACGTCGGACTGGATTTGAGCGAGAAAATGAGATTTTGATTATAATTGGGGCGTGACAATTTGTGGTTCTCGTGCCACACTGGAAGTGAGTGCTCACTGTAAAGCGCCGATGAGCATTTTAAGAGAATTTAAGCATAACATAAAACAAATAGCCCGCCGCCAAAATAAATAGCCACAAATTGGTCAATACCGGACAATTTTTTCTACATTCTTAAAGCTAAACACGAATGAAAGTATTGTTAAAGAGTATATTTTAACAATAATTTATGTCATGATTTTAAGTGTTAAGGCAAGGGTCTTGAGCCCGCAACAAATTAATGAATAACTAGTTTTTAAATGTGAAGTAAAAAAATAACGACTGTTGTTGTGGTTTACATACCACAAATAGAAATTTTGGTTCGGATTTTAGCAGGCATCATGGAAGTTTGATTTGCTTTCAAGGCCGAAAAAAATTATGCGGTGGGCCAGATTTGGCCCCCGGGACTTGACTTTGACACCTGTGTGTTAAGGGATTCTGAAAAAAATATAGCTTTTATATTATATATATATAGCTCATATTTTTTTTTTTTTTTTGGATGGCTATCAGATTTTTCTGTCAAATATCGGATATAGCATTGGACTAAAAAATACCCCCAATTTTTTTTTTTAATATTCATTGTATTTTCACTCACCCAGGCAGCACTTCATCACGAAGACAAAGATTTACACTGGTCAATTAATAATGTCCATTCATCGTATTTTCATCATAGATGCAGAACTTCATCACCTTGGCACCGAAGTCTTGAAATGATTCACCGTCAAAAATTAGCACGTACTAATTGTACGTGCTAATTGTAATTGTACACATTAATTCACTGCCAGACGTGCAAAAATGTGTCCACTTCAATGCCAGGGTTTTTGTCATTGTCACTCATATTCAAGGAACCACAGAATATTCAGTTTTAGGACCAAATAAACATTCAATACAGTGTTAGATACTTTAGACTCTCTTCTTTCATCAAAAAAAGAGTTAATTCCTAAGTTATATGGGTCTGGAGTTACCTGAGCTTCAAATGGGGGCGACTGTAGAAAATACAATAATAATAATAATAATACATATCATTTATAAGCGCCTTTCAAAACTCTCAAGGTCACTTGACAGTCACAGGATATTTTTTTTCTGCGGGTGAGCAGCGGCAGCCACACACACCAGCATTCACTCAACACGGAAGTAACTCAAATAGATAGAAAGCAAGCCAGCTAGCTAATAGGTAGCCAATAACCAGCGAGCTAGATAGCTAGCCAGCGAGCTCAATAGCTATATAGCTAGCCAGATAGCTAATAGACAGCTAGCCAGCTAGACAATATAGCTAGCTAGAGATCTTTTTAGCCAGCTTTTGTAGCATCAGCTAGCTAGACATCTATATCGATGTATTTATCTGTACAAACATATTGGTTTATTTAGCGCTTTAACAACAGCTGAAGCTGGAACAAAGCGCTAACATGGAAAAAAGGAACTGCTGCCCCTTGTGGAAAGGACAAAAACATTGCCAAAGGCCATGGGCAGCACTTTATCGGCACCCAAGCATGAATGAACAAAACCCGAACAAATTCGTGAATGGCGCTCTATGTCATATGTTCAATTCCCGAATAAATTCGTGAATGGCAGTGAATGAGTTAAATTCTGTTTCCTTCGCCGTCAGATGACAACAGCGACCACTGCGACGTGGACAGCGACACGGATTCCAAACGGAGACGACGAGGTAAAACGGCAAACGATTGATTCCATTCGGGCTCCCTTTCCTTAATTCCCATTCATTCCCCCGGGTGTCTAATTCAACAGCGGCAAAGACGTCGCCCGCCGACCAGCCCCACGTGGTCGCCATGTTGGACACTGGTCGGAACTGGAACGACCAGGAAGTGCGAGCGCTCATTCGGGTGTGGTCCGATGAGCGGGTGCGACGCCAGCTGGAAGGTTCCGCCAGAAAGCGGGACGTTTTTACGCAGATTTCGAACCGGCTGATGCAGCAGGGCATCGATCGCGACTGGAAGCAGTGCCACACTAAGTACAAGAACCTCAAGTATCTCTACCGCTCGCTCCAGAAGGGCAAGACGGACAAGGCTGACCCCAAGAGCATCATGAGGTACTACGACGAGGTGGACGCCATTCTGAATCGCGGGGCCAGTCGCCGATGCGAAAGCGACGCCGCGTCGGAGGAAAGACGATATTGGCCTGAGTCGATATCGCCGGCGCACCGTGTTAAAATGCCACCAGGAGAACGAGAGACAAAAACAGGAAGTGGTCATCAATGGCAGCCAAAGGACGTGACTATTGGTATACATTCATTTATTTTTATTTTTACTTTAACTCATTCGCAAATTTATTCGGGAATTGAAAATATGGGTGCCGATAAAGCACTGGCCATGGCCTCTGGCAATGTTTTTTTTTTCATTTCCACAAGGGGGCAGCATTTCCATTTTCTTCCATTTATAATAATACATTTCTAAGCGCCTTTCAAAACTCTCAAGGTCACTTTACAGTCACAGGATAAGTTTTTTTCTGTGGGTGAGCAGCGGCAGCCACACGCACCAGCATTCACTCAACCCAGAATAACGCAAATAGATAGAAAGCTAGCTAGGTAGCCAATAGATAGCCAGCCAGAAAAGCTAATATCTAGATAGCTAGATAGCTAATAGATAGCCAGCTAGATAGCTAGCCAGATAGTGAGCCAGATAGCCATCCAGATAGCCTGCTAGATACCCAGCTGGATTGCTAGAGAGATAGCGAGTCAGATAGCTCGCTAGATAGCCAGCTAGATATCATTTCGCAATTTTTTCCAGCTTCAGCTGTTGTTAAAGCGCTATATAAACCAATATGTATGTATTGCATTGTAATTTGGACAGCCACCCTCATTTCAAGCTCATATAACTCCAGATCATTATAATTTAGGAAATAACTCATTTATTTCCTGATGAAAGAAGAGAATCTAAGGTTTTTACGCTGCTTTGAATATTCATGTAGTCCTAGAACTCAATATTCTGTGGGTCCTGGAATTCGAGTGACAATGACAAAAACCCTGGCAGTGGAGTGGACACATTTTTTTGCACATCTGGCAGTGAATGAGTTAATTCATTGAATTAGTTAATATACATTCATAATTATAATAAAGACAGAAAAAATAAACTTATTTTCACTGTTGGAAGCAGCATGCGGCAGATGGTTACCAACAAATTTGTTTCGCTTTTGGCTTTTATGTGATAGCGTTTTTTTTGTTGTTGTTTCGACCGGCGGTAACTTGAAAATGTCGCATGTTACCCGATATTAGCTTAGCTTAAGAGAAAACGTAAATCAGGGGTGTCAAATGAATTTTTGTCAAGGGCCACGTTGTCGTTATGGTTTCCTCTCGGGGGGCCGTTATGAATTTGGGGAAACCATTACATTGTTTCATCCTCTCTACATATTACAAAAGTGCACAACAAATTAATAAAAGAACTACAGTAAAGTCTCGTTATATCGATATTGGATATATCGATAGTCTCGGTTATATCGATACTATTTCTATGCACGCACGGAGAAAATTACATGCAAACAGGGTCGGATATATCGATAGTCCCGGTTATATCGATATTTTTTCGGACTCCCTTGAATATCGATATAACGAGACTTTACTGTAGTTCACTGTATTTTTCAAATCTGAAGTCGAAAATAATGACTGTTATTGTGGTTTACATACCGCAGTTTGAAATTTTGGTTCGGACTTTAGCGAGCATCATGGGTCTTAACATGGGTGATCTTCTTTCACGGGCCGAATAAAATGATGTGGCGGGCCAGATTTGGCCCCCGGGCCTTCACTTTGACAACTGGGGTGTAAATTGTGACATCACAAACTGGCAAGAGCGTGTTCAGAGACGCTTTATGGAAACGAGTAAAGATTGATTACAGTGCAGTCATTCCAGAAATCCTTTTTTTATATTCAAACGAAAAAAGTGATTTTACTGCAACAGAACCATTTTCTATTCTATACTTGCTGACACCTTAAACTCTCGCTGTCGTCACGACATTTCCAAAAACTGCCTTTTTTCTAACTTTTACTTTATGTCATATACAGGATCCCTTGAAAGCAGCCCGGCGCACTGTGAGACGTCGTCGACCGGCCGGGGGAAAAAAAGGAAAGCGGATGACGAAGGTTTGAAAATTGCGTCCGATGATTGCATAATGACTTCACATGACAGCCACAAGTCTTTGTAATTCCCGACCGGTCAATTCCCTCCCTTCCCCGAGTCCCATGATTGGCCTCCAAAATGAAATTAGTGCGGATAGTGCGACGTTTGTCACCGCGGACAAAAGGACAGACTCGTACGTAACGCAACTATTGAAACGAACGTTTTACATTCATTAAAAAAGGAAATTTTTGTCTCTTTTTTTCACCTCTACCACAGTCGTTCTACCGACACCAGAGAAAAAAATGGCGGACTGTGTGAACATTAAAGAAGAGCAGACTCACGTTCCGATTATAGAAGTCATTTCGGTCTGCTCGATGACGAATCAAGATGCCCCCCGAGAAACACAGGTAACTCTTAACCCTTTCATGCACACTATCACTCGATAACAAGTGGCAATTATCCATATTTAATCCGCGCTAGGTCGCGATGATGTGCGAAATAGGTATCATGTGACGTGGCGGTGATACCTTAGCTTACAAACGTAATTAGAGTGTGTAAGGCGAAAAGTGTGTATCCCAAAAATTTATTTCCCATAGGAAACCATTAAAATGAGAATAATCCGTTCCCAGGTCCCCATAAAACATAATTTTCTACTTTCTAAAGCCTTAAAATTACACAAAATATACCTTATATTATGTATAATAAATATGCTATGGTATGATAATTAAAGAAAGAAACCGTACAGTATAATAAAGTCGTTTTATTTAACTTTGTGATGGTCATTGAAGGCTTGATGGAATGGAGTGGCCGGTTTCATCAGCATTAAACACTTGATGAGGAACGTAAACTTCTTTCTTTCTAATTTTACCTTGTTCCTCATCAATTGTGTTCTGTTTAGCTGGGTTGATAGCTTTTTGCATCAAGTGTACAGATGGTTTGTGCGGGTTATTTGTGGAGCCTGATTGATGGGAATTTTAACCTTGCAGTCTACAGTCTGCCTTTTCAACTATCAAGGTTGAAACGAGTCCAAATTTCACTGTTCTCTATAGATTTTGTCACTCTCTGTCGTCTGCCGGTCTCTTTAATGTTTAAACCACCTCCCCTCTCTGCTGCGTTCTTGACCAATGACGTGGCTTCAACCGAAGACTGAGGCGGGGAATAGAGGACAAAAAAAAATGTCGGCTGCCATTTTGTTTTTTGGAGAATGGCTTCACTCTCTCTCTGTCTGTAACTCCCACCCCCTCACTGCTGCGTTCTTGACCAATCACGTGGCTTTAACCGACGACTGGGGGCGGGGAATAGAGGACCAAAACAAGCCGGCTGCCATTTTCTTGTTAGGAGAACGCCAGAACAGGCTCGTTCGCGAACGACACATCACTCATTGTGGCAGTTCCCGAAAAATAGTTTGTATGCCAAGGTAAAATTTTCATAAATTTAACATTCGTAAACAGAAAAGTTCGTAAGCCAAGGGGTTTGTAAGCCGAGGTATCACTGTGTATATATATGTATAGCTGTTTAGCGAAGGAGTGGGAATGCATTTCCCCATTAGGGGCCATTTTGTAAAACTGTTCCTCAGTGTTTTTTTTTTAATGTATGGCGCCACATACTGCACATAGCCTACGGGGTTGTCAGTTCCCCCACCTAGTCCCAATCATACAGAAACATTCCATCCATAATGGTTTGGCTGGCGCAAAGCCCGTGAGCAGAACACTTTTTTTTACATTCAGTTGAACTTATATAACGTACATATAAGCAAATCCAATAGACTTCATTAAAAACGTTTGCGAATAATAATAATAATACATTACATTTTAAGTGCCTTTCAAAGCTCTCAAGGACACTTTACAGTCACACACAAGCATAGGTACTATAATAAATAAAATACAATCACAAACAGAAATACAATAAATAAAATAGAAGGGAACGAGAGGGAATAGAAATAGAAATTTGAAGAAGGTCAGATAGGTATGGGGGGCAAGGTTATGGAAAGGAATAAAAAGCTGCTTTAAGTTTTAAGGTTTAAGAAATGTGATTACTGCTGAGGTTCGAATGTGAGCGTGTCTGTTCATAAAAAATACAAATTCATAGTGTCGGTAGTTCAGGCCTATGTACATACAGTGGTACCTCTACTTATGAATTCCTCTATGTACAAAAAATTTTAAGTTATAAAACAGCTCAACAGAAAAAAACTTTTTACGAAAGCTAAAAAAAAGTCGCAATTCCGGGGTTTATAAACGCAACATACTTATAGCTGCTCTCCCATTAGCTATGACATTAGCATTTCAACTTGGAAAATTTTCTAGTGATGTAATTTTCTAAATAGAGGTTACTCTCCATATCATTATTATTTTAATTTTTTTAAAAGCCATTCACCATCCAGTTTTTCTCGAAATTGTACGATTGACACAGCCAATGTCGTTAGCCTGCACGATGCTAGCTTTTTTTCTATGAGCCACTTTTTCTAATTCCTCACTTACTTTTGATCAGACAAACACTAAAGTAGCAACAAAATCTGATTTCATCGCAGCCCCGCGGGGAAAAAAAAAAAAGATATTTTACCTACACTGTTTCCAGATAGCTCTAACCGCGATTGTTTGCCCTATTTTATGTTCCATGTCAAGGTCACCTTAAGACAGATGGCCTTTTGTTTTGTTCCCAAAAGTGAGTCTCCTGCAGGAGTAGATATATCTGAGTAGGATGCGGCTGGTGATGAGCATTAAAAATAAATAAAAAGATAACAAGAATAATCTGAATAAGGGTATAAAAAAATCCTTTTATCAGTTCTTAGGTCATGAGGCACAACAACCAACAGATGGCAGGATGCAACCATGTCTGTGACTCTATAAAAACATACATACGTATTTGTATCATATGTAAAGATTTTGCAGAGTTGTCGTTAAGTAGAAATATTTATTTGCTGTAAATGGGACAAAGTACAACTGAGAGCTTGGATAGGTGATGCAGACACAGTGTCAGTGGCCGCTGAAAGGATATGGTCGTGCAATCTGGTGAAATGTCACTCATGGCTAAATACATAATTTTGGTTATCAAAAGCCATTTCGAAATGTTGTGGTTAGTTGATAGCGGAGCAGCACTCCTCAGGCAAAAACAAACAATATCATCATCAAAGTCACTGTATCACCACATATTGACCGGAAGGTTTGCAGATTCCTGTTTCATTTTTTTTCCTCCATCTATTTGATGTTCCTACACTCTCGAAAAAAAAAGGATTAGCAGTCACTTGAGTACCTATTGGACTAGTTGCTTTTTACTTATACAAATCATATTCTTAACGTAAGGTAGCAGGTATGTCCAAGTTAAAAAATAAAAATATTGAGGTAGAAATTTGTGGTCCGTGCTTCAATTAAGTGTTGATTTTCCCCAGCCTATTTTTTTTTTACTCCTTATGTTTTTACGCAATATCCGCGGGTAGTATTTATTGATGACTTAATTGCATTTAATAGAGCGACCGATTTTATTGTAATTAACATAAAGGAAAAGAAGAAGAAGAACATAAAGACTACTTTACCAATCTTTGATTTTAATAGCCACAATGTAAAGAATGTCAACCCAGTTTGCACATCGTTGTCACGCGATGACTTGTGTTGGTCTTTGAACGCATCACGGCACAAACTTTTCCCCACTTCCACGCGAGATAAGGAGCTCATTGTTAACTTTGAACGCATCCTGATAGAAACCAATGAATAAATAACACCTAGACTGCTTATTTATTTATTATTTTTATTATTATTTTCTAAACCTAAATACCGCATGTGACTCGGGTGACTTGTAAACGCGTAGCCGAGATGCTTCCGTTTTCGTTACCTGTGCTGCAACGCCACAAGTCCCAGGGTGAGCACCTGAGCCACCTCAAGCTGGGTGGGCCAATCTCCGGCTGCCACACAGCCGAATACCCCGCACTCTTCCCCGATACCGGACTCCTCGAACTCCATCTTTCTGCTCCCCGCTCACTCGTCCGGTGCCTCTGCAGCAGTTGTTTCCGAATGGGCGATCTGCGCATGCGCACAACTTTCAGCTCTCGTTCCCAAAGCACGTGCAAGATCAGGAACTTTTCTTACAAGACATGATCGATTAAAACCACATCAAATGCGCACACAATCAGTTAGAGGAAAGAGCACGTCAGGTCGATGTTAACCGTTGTCTTAGAAAATTCACAAGTTGACAGTTTTGTAACACCGGCGCCATTAAACTTCAAAAGGTGTAATGAAGCATCTCGACGTGCTGTGAAATAAATTTGAAAACAAATCACCTCTATCGAACGAATCAATTGCGTGGAGCTGGCAGTCTGGTGGATTTATCTCACTGTGTCACTAAAAAGAAGAATATTGTGAAAGTTTCATCGTGTAAAAAAGCTCCTTTTTTGACAAGCGGTTGAGTCGGGGCGTCTACCCACCCACGTGATATATGTTACCGCTTGTGATTGGTCCAATTGAGTGAATGGAGTGCTGTGATTGGCTGTCAGAGCACGTAAGAAACGCTTTATTTCCGTCTTCTGCTCCGCACGCCTCCTGATCTCATTCTCACTTGACAACTTTTTTTTGGAGTTGCTCACAGTTTGTATTTTTATTTGTCGTGCAGCTCTGCAGCGCGTCGAAAAGAAACATGTCTTCAACACAAGGTACAGTACACAATTTTGGATTTCGCAAAAGTTTTTTTTTCTCAAATCGAACCTTTTACGATGGCGTTTAACATGTGGTCTTTTCTTAGAGCTGAGCATCGGCCAAAAGCTGAACGAGGGCAAGACCAAACAGATCTTCGAGATCGTGGATCAACCCGGTTTGGTTCTGGTGCAGTCCAAAGACCAGATTACTGCCGGGAATGCAGTGAGGAAGGACCAGATGGAGGGCAAAGCGGCCATCGCCAATAAAACAACGAGCTGCGTGTTCGAACTGTTGCAGCAATCCGGTGAAAAAGCCACAAAAACGACATTCATCCACACATATTTTCTGCTTGATTGAAAATGCCGAAATGTTACACAAATCTTAATTAGCAGTTCATAAAGTGAGTTAAACTTTAACTTTGGACACTTAACCAACTCGTGTTCAAACACCAGTGCGGTAAATAGAGAATTTAATTGCAACAACTATTTTGAACTCAACTTTACTTCGTTTAATTTTACCATCAACAACAACCAAAGAAAACGTACTTTTTATCCCTATAAAATTACATTTTAATATTATACTTAATACATAGTATTATATAACTCACACGAACATAAACCCACTTTTAATTATGTATGGTGAAATATATTAAACTATTCATATTTATTTTTCTTCAAATTTATTCCAAGCTATTGTTTGTGCACACATTGGCCTAATATAAATTAATGAACCGACAATAAGTTCTTTTCCAAATGCAAAGAAAAGTGTACTTTTTTTTTTACATGATTTTGCTAACTTGCGACGACTTAACTTGATACCATGTCAATGAATATGATGAGCTCTGTTCCCCTTTTTGCTGCGTTCAAAGTCTACGTTTGTCATGTGCCGTGACATTAGCCCGATTCATGGGTCACCCGGCACGCCGCTTTAATTAATTGTTTAACTGTAACCCATCTGCAACTCATGAGACCATCAAATCTGGCATGAGAGCCTTGTGACATATAACAAAGCAGAATGTAAACGATGTTATCTCCTCCGTTTGCCTCTTATTGATTTTTTTTTTTTTTTTTTGTACTCACCCCCACCAAATGTGCGCAACATCTTACAGGCATCAAGACGGCCTTTGTGAGGCAGCACTCGGACACGGCGTTCGTAGCGGCGCACTGTGAGATGATTCCCATCGAATGGGTGTGTCGCAGGGTCGCCACCGGTTCGTTCCTGAAGAGGAATCCTGGTGTGAAAGAAGGCTACCGTTTCTCCCCGCTGAAGATGGAGATGTTTTTCAAAGTGAGTCCGTGCCAAATTTCTGGCTAGTTGAAGTTGCCGCAGTTATGTCACATGCAAATAAGCACGGGTTCACCCTGCACCACCTCGACCCTCACCTCCAATTGCTAAGCTAATGCTAAGTAGAGGTTTGTTACCATGATGGCGAGGAGCAGTTAGGGTGTGGCGACTTGTTGAGATAAAAGCACAGGTGAGCAAGGATTGTATTTTTCACTGGATGAAGCAGAGTATATATAATAATAATAATAATAATACATTTCATTTAATATATCATTAATACACCAAAATCAGTAATTGCATTTTCATTCATGGAGGCAGCACTTCACCAGAAAAATAAAATGCAATTATTTTATTTTTATTTTTTGGGCAGCAAAAAAAATGTCAATTGAATTTTACTTTCATGTCCACATGTCATCCATTTTGATATTATTTTGTTATGATGTAAATAAGACTGCCTACCTGTTAACTTCTATGTTTTTCCAGGACGACGCCAACAATGACCCACAATGGTCGGAGGAGCAGTTGCTGGAGGCTAAATTCTGCCCGGCGGGCCTCGGCATCGGCCGCTGTGAAGTGGACATTATGAATCGAAGCACCGTGGCCATCTTTGAGATCCTGGAAAAGGCCTGGGCAACACAGAATTGCACACTGGTTGATATGAAGGTGGGCGTTTTTGATTTGCTGCCCCCTGCTGGCTGAGTACGGTTGTCAAGATTGTGAAATACAGTGATACCTCGGTTTGCGAACCCCTTGGCTTACGGACTTTTCGCTTTACGAACGTTAAATTAATGAAAAAATTACCTTGGCATATGAACTATTTTTCGGGATACACACGATGCGCCACAATGGGTGATGTGTCGTTTGCGAACGAACCCGTTCTAACAAGAAAATGGCAGCCGACTTTTTTTGGTCCTCTATTCCCCGCCCCCAGTCTTTGGTTAAAGCCACCTGATTGGTCAAGAACGCAGCAGTGAGGGGAGGTGGTTTAAACATTAAAGAGACAAAGAGAGAGTGAGAACATTGATTTCAACTTTGATCGTTCAAAGGCAGAGTCTAGACTGCAAGGTTAAAATATCCCATCAATCAGGCTCCACAAATAACCCGCATAAGCCATCTATACACTTGATGCAAAAAGCTATCAACCCAGCTAAACAGAACACAATTAATGAGGAACTAGATAAAATTATGGCAGAGAAAGCACCTACAAGGGATCATTCCTCAAGATGGTGAAAGAAGGCTTACGTTCCTCATTAAGTGTTTAATGCTGATGAAAACGGCCACTCGATTCCATCAAGCCATCAATGACCATCACAAAGGTAAATAAAACCACTTTATTATACAGTACAGTTTATTATGGTACCATAGCACATTTATTATACATAAAATAAGGTATAGTTTGTGTAGTTTTAAGGCTTAGAAAATTAGAAAGTAGAAAATTATGTTTTATAGGGACCTGGGAACGGATTATTCTCATTTTAATGGTTTCCGATAGGAAATTAATTTTTGGGAGACACACTTTTCGCCTTACACACTCTGTCTGGGAACCAATTAAGTTCGTAAGCCAAGGTATCATTGTATTCTTTTGTTTGGCTTCCAGATTGAGTTTGGCGTCAACGTGAAGACTCAGGAGATTGTTCTGGCCGATGTGATCGACAACGATTCGTGGAGGCTTTGGCCCGCCGGAGACAGAAGCCAGCAGAAAGATAAGCAGGTTTGTCTTGTTTTATTACTTTTTTTATTACTTACTATACTTTTTTTAGTTCTCCATATGAACGTGTTGACTTGAGTTTACCCCCCCCCCTCCCCCGCCCCAGGTTTACAGAGACCTGAAAGAGGTGACCCCTGAGGCCATGCAAATGGTGAAGAGAAACTTTGAGTGGGTTTCCGAAAGGGTTAAGGTACGCCAAATCTTTTTTTTTTTTAATCCTCTGTTAACAGAAGAAACATTTGAACTTTGTATTTTTGAAACCATTCATTTTGGTAGGTGACACTCCCAAATGAATTTTAACTCATTCTCTGCCAGACGATGTGCAAAAATGTGTCCACTCAGGGTTTTTTGTCATTGTCGCTCAAATTCCAGGACGCACAGAATATTGAGTTTTAGGAGTTTTACATCAACATTCAATTCAGCGTAAGCGTATTACGGGTTGAGTGAATGCTGGCGCGTGTGGCTGCCACTGCTCACTCACAGAAAAACGTATCCTGTGACCTTGAGAATTTTGAAAGGCGCTGATAAATGAAATGTATTATTATTTCATTGATAAGCACCTTTCAAAACTCTCAAGGTCACTTTACAGACACAGGATACGTTGTTCTGTGGGTGAGCAGTGGCGGCCACACGCGCCAGCGTTCACTCAACCCAGAAGTAACTGAAACAGATAGAAAGCTAGCTAATAGATCGCTAATAGCCCAATGTAGTATTATTTATTGTTTTTAAAAACGGGAAATGCTGCCCCCTTGTGGAAGGGAAAAAAACATTGCCAGAGGTCTGGCCAGTGCTTTATCAACACCCAAGCAAGAAAAAACACAACCCGAACTAATTCGGGAATGGCGCTCTGTCATATTTTCAATTGCCAAATAAATTTGTGAATGGCAGTGAATGAGTTAATCTGATTAAGCATAAATCAGGTTAATCTGATTAATCATAAATCAATGTAGTTTTTTTTTTTCAATGTAGACAATGTAGTTTAGTTTTGTTTTTTTTTTGCCTTGGAAAAAATATCTACAGTGATCCCTCGCTACTTCACTGTTCATTTATCGCAGATTATTTTTTTCAGCGTAAAAGGTTCAGAATGGGGAAAAAATGCAGAATGAATCAGAGATTTTGTACATGGCTCTAGTTTAATTGGTTCCCGCTTTGCTGATTTTCATCTATCGCGAGTGGTCCTGGCCCCCATTAACAGTGAAAAACGAGGGATTGCTGTATTTTGAGTTGAAGGCTTAGTTTTAATGGCTACATTTCATGCCGCTAACAGTACTTAATGTTGTACCTGGCTAGCTGTTGCTGGAATCCCAAGCCAATGGTAGGGTGGTGGTCCTGATGGGCTCCACTTCAGACATGGCCCACTGTAAGAAGATCAAGGAGGCCTGCAGCTCTTACGGGATTCCTTGCGTTCTTCGGGTCAGCTCTGCGCACAAAGGCCCGGATGAGACTCTGCGCATTAAAGCTGAATACGAAGGTTGGTAGCATATGAATTGAAGGCAAATTGATTTTACTCAGCTGTCTTGGAATTATAATGTCTTAAATCGATTAATAGATTTGTCATCAGAATTCTCTCACGTGTTTGCTATTTTACCAGGAGATGGCGTTCCCACGGTATTTGTGGCGGTGGCCGGCCGGAGCAACGGCCTCGGTCCCGTGATGTCCGGTAACACGGTTTACCCTGTCATCAATTGTCCGCCAATCACGCCCGACTGGGGCTCCCAGGATGTTTGGTCCTCACTTCGTCTGCCAAGCGGCGAGTCACACTTTTCATTTTATTCTTTCTTTTTTTTTTTTTTTTTTAAACACAATTAATGAAATCACCCTTTAAAATTATTTCTTTCTCTTTTGGTGCAGGTCTGGGCTGTTCCACCATCCTCTCCCCGGATGCAACCGCTCAGTTTGCGGCTCAGATCTTCGGTCTGACCAATCACCTGGTGTGGTGCAAGCTGAGGGCGTCCATGCTTAACACCTGGGTGGGCCTCAAGATGGCTGACAAGAAGCTCCAGGCCTGCACCCTCTGAGCAAATGTCACAGAATCATCATCCTCATCTTTTTTTGGATGATTCATTTCATCCGTTGAAGCAAATCTCTAACAAAATTAATCTTTCAATCATTCCATTCAAAATAAATTGTTAAACTTTGTAACAGAATGTCTCTGATCTTTTATCACAGTGTAAACATTGCGCAGGTTTACCACAACATCTGAATTACAGTCATACCTCGGTTCTCGACCATAATCCGTTTCAGAAATCTGTTCGAAAACCGATTTGTTCAAAAACCGAAACAGCACTTTCCATTAAAATCAATGTAAAAAATTGTAATCCGTTCAAAGTCTAGAAAACAACTTTTTAACTATTTAATCGCATAAACCGGATTAAAAACCTAATAATAGAGCAGGTCATGTGTAAAATTCTATAAAAACAAACTTATTTTCACCAATTTTTAACATCAACATTAATATCTGTACATAAAAAATCTATCTTTCTGCCACGGGGCGTGTTGGCACCTATCCCTGCTGTCTTTGGGCAAACGCAGGGCACACTAACTTTTCAAACGATCATCTGCTTGCTTTAAAATCATACTATTCAGGAGATCTTAACCAAATATGTCAGCATTTTATATAGTATAGTATAAGGAAGCAGAGGTTAGTCGAGTGATGCATTCAGATGCACTCAGTTTTGTTGACAACCAAATTTCGATTGTATACCGGGGCATAAAAAATATGACATTTTTGTTTGAAAACCGAATGGGATGAGAATCGAGACGTTCGAAAACCGAGGTTTGACTGTATATTCATTCATACCTGTCAACCTTGGCTAATAGCTGCCCTTATAAATGATTCAATTCCTGTATAAAAGCTGTAGTACGCCGTACAATATTTGAAATGGTAAAAAAAAACGCTAACACAAGCAAAAAAAAAGAGACATATCGCGCATGCCCACGTTGTGCTTTCATCAATTCTATTTAAAATTGCATTGGCTGTGTAGCTCTCTGTTGTTTCTATTTGTAATTGCATTTTATTTATTGCACTCTATTTGTGATTGTATTTCATTTATTATAGTACCTATGCTTGTCTGTGACTGTAAAGTCTCCTTGAGAGCTTTGAAAGGCGGTTAAAATGTGATGTATTATTATCATCAATCCGACCATACACAGCGATAAAAAATATATAATGCGATTGAGGATTACTTTTGCTGGTATGCCGTGACAAAAATAGCGATCGGCGGCAGCATTGTCGTAGGGTACCAGCAGTTGAGATCACCTGGATTTGAGCCAAAATGGTCTTTGTTAGATCGATTCACAATTGTATCGTTTTCCCCTGTATAAAAGTTGTATTACACCATACATTATTTGAAATGATAAAAAAACGTATAGAATACGGGGGAAACGTAATAATTATGTTTGAGGAATATGAAGTAAACAGCAAAATCTACCTGTTTTTAAACGTTGTAGGGGGCGGCCATTTTGTCACTTACCGGTGACGTCTAGTTGCTCAGGTAACAACCAATCATGGCTCACCCGTTTTCTGATTCTGGTCACGTGATGCACAGTTTGGTGCTGTATTTATGTAAATCGGATTTATTCTACTCGGGTTGTCCAAGTTCTGATTTCAAAATGTGTGAGGCTAATATAAATTTTAAAATAAATATATTCTATTCAAGATGTTTTTTTTCACGAAACATATTCTATACATACTAGCATAAAACATGCATTGCTAATTGTTCAGCGAAAACGCACTGAAGTTTCGCTCAGTAACATTGGCAGCGTAAGATGGCTGCCCTCTTGAACTATAATTTTCTTCCTTTTTTATGTAGTTTTGTGTTTACATTTTGGATTTGTGGTGAAGATTTTCTATTTTAATTATTTTGTTTTCCTTTTTTAACAACTTACGTTTTGAATTCTAAATATTTTCTTGTATGTACGGATGTCAACATTGAGTTATTTGTTCTCATCCACTTGCAGGCCTCCATCTCAACCACAAGAGGCCGCAACCACCGTTTTCCATATTATCAAGCACCTAATCTCAGACTTTCGGCATTTTCAGTAGTTTACAGCCAAGGGAACGAGTTAAAAGATTCTCACGCCACTTTTACTATCTATATATACAGTATACAATATGTTCCCCCCTCCCCCAACGCTTTGCAATCCTTCGATTGCAACTGATAACCAATAATAATGCGACTGATAACCAATAATAATGGGTTAAATGACCTCTGATGTACCAAAAATCCTCATGCACGTGTAGGTGGAAGTGGTGGGAGGATAGCAGATGAGCGGCGAAAAAGAAGTGGAGGAAAAGACTGCCGGCTGAAATTGCAAATGCATAACAACAGTGGAGGAGGTAAAATTGCAGTGATGTCATCAGCTCAACGTGTGTTATGATGGCTCTGCGTCTCCTTGACTACTGTAACGTGGCAACACTGCCTCCGTGTACAACGAGGCATATTTTCCTTCATCCTCATTTTATCTCTTTGCTTACTATTCAGAGGTTCCCCTTCCTGCCCGCCATCGCCATGGATACCACAACAAGAGTAAATGAATCATCAGCGTGGTATCCCTCCTTTCGAAATGATTTGTGAGTATGGAGCAATGCTGCAGTTTTCTATCAGGTTCCTCATCACAGGGCCCCCAGGTCGTGACAGGAGCGCGATTTCTGCCGCAGGAAGCGTCCGGCGTCGCCACGTTCGCGCTGGTATCGCGGAACCAAGCTGGACAGAAAGCGCTTGGCTCGCGAGGTGATGCTCTCCCGCTGACCTCCGGTAATCATATCCTCTGGGCTTGTGCCCGGGGGCCACGGGGGTTGACCCCGGGCTAGCCGGACGACGCATTCCAGTAGCTCTAGGGTGCGGTGGTCCAGAGAGGCCGAAATCTCCAGATAGAGGCAGTTGAAGAGGGCCGCGCTGGACATGGCCTCTGAAGGGGGCGGAGCCACACACAAAAAAAATCACGATTTTAGAGATACAAACGCTCCCCAACTTACAAACGAGATACGTTCTGAACGGTTGGTCGTAAGGTGAATTTGTTCGTAAGTTGCTTCAGTGCTATCTCGCTAGCTATCTATTTGCTATCTAGCTGGCTGGCCCGCTATCTATTAGTTATATGGCTATCTGGCTGGCTGGTTAGCTATTAGCTATCTATTAGCTAGCTAGCTTTCTATCTATTTGAGTTACTTCCGAGTTGAGTGAACGCTGGCACGTGTGGCTGCCGCTGCTTACAAATAACTTATCCCGTGACTGTAAAGTGACCTCGAGAGTTTTGAAAGGCGCTTGGAAATGAAATGTATTATTATTATTATATTTTGTATGGAATGTATGTTTAAGGCTTATATAAGTATATTTGAGGTTTATATAAATACGTTTAAGGCTTGTATAAGTAACCTGTATTGGTTTGTACTGAAAAATAAACATTTAATAAAATATATGCTCTATGAAGATATGTAAAACTGGAGATAATGCTACATATGTTACGAGAAAAATGTACGTATGCACGGTTGTTCGTAACTTGAACGTTCGTAAGTAGGGGAGTGTCTGTACAAACAAGGGAAATTGTGCTCAATGAAAACAAATAACATGAAGTATAAAAAATGAAAACGTGATATGTTGCTGCTCAGTTTGTTTTTGTTATCGTCAGTCATCCTAGTTTTTTATGCTCCCCAACTTCCAAACATTGGAGTTACGAACAACGGTACATACGAACATTTTTGTAGTAAGATACGTAGTATTCTCTCCAGTTATTCATGTACATAGCATATATTTTAGTGAATGTTTATTTTTCAGTACAAACCAATGCAGGTTGCTTTTCCAAGCCTTAAACATTCTTATATAAACCTTAAACATACACAAAATATAGCACTGAATCAACTTACGAACGAATTCACCTTACGAACGGCCGTTCGGAACGTATCTCGTTTGGGAGCGTCTGTATTAAATGTCCAATGAAAAAATGAATCGACATCTATTGTACTCAGCGATTCATCATTTTAGAACCTCTGTATGATGTTCTTATTTTGTCTCTTGTCGAATCTCATACGACTGACTCGCAGCAGTGTATGCTCAGTTTGGTCTATAGCCAGGCATCACTAGTCGAACAAGCAAATACGATTTGCTCATATCATTACATCCCCTAATATATTTTAGTCACTGATCAAAACCATTTTTTAAGTACTGTATATATTTTTTCCTTTGTTTTGGATGCGCGAGAATCAGCATGACCAAAACATGTTCAATGGTGTTAGCTATTGATTGATTGATTGATTTATTTGCCTCTATTAGTCTTGCAGTGCAGAAATTTACATTTCACCCCCCATTTATTTGTAGTCTAGCACAAGTGGTCTCGGACCCTGATGTAACAGCAAGCTAGAATGTGACTCCACGGACAAGCCCGTCGCATATACACTGACCGAGGGTGGCGCTGACTAGCTAGTCACTAGATAGTGAATAGCTAGTTGCTCGCGAGTGAATAGCTAGTCGCTAGCGAGCAACTAGCTATTCACTCGCGAGCAACTAGCCAAATTTGCTACTCGATGTGATTTATTCCAGTAATTAGAGACACGGGGGGGCTTTGTAGGCATACAAATTATCCGTTGGCCTCATGGGTTTTGATTGACAGCTGACAGTTGAGTGCGGTGTGGACCCACCTACAGACATTGACTTAACACTTAAACATACATTCCATACAAAATTTAGCACTGAATCAACTTACGAACGAATTCACCTTATGAACGACCGACCGCTCGTTCGGAACGTATCTCGTTTGTAAGTTGGGGAGTGTCTGTATATTTTAAATGTCCAATGTAGCAAGGCTGCGTTGGGTACACGGTAAAAAAAAATATATTATATTTTTTTTTAGGGGGGTGTGTGCGCATTTCTGCATTGCACCACTTCTAACTAGTTTTTCACCATATAACATTGTCAAAATTAATCTTAATCTACAGCAAACCGATGAATCTAATTTAAAAAAAAATCGACATCTATTGTACCCAGCGAGTTATCATTTTCGAACCTCTGTTTGACGTTCGTATTTTGCCTCTTGTCGACTCTCATACGACTGACTCGCAGCAGCGTATGCTCCGTTTCGTCTATAGCCAGGCATCACTAGTCGAACATGCAAATACGCTATCATTACATCCCCTAATATATTTTAGTCACTGATCAAAAACATGTTTTTAAAAAAATACAGGTAACATCTGAGTTACGACCGGGTTCCGTTCCGACAAAATGGTCGTAAGTCAAACGGTCGTAAATCGAAAAGCATTCAAAATGAATATCTATACAGTAAAGTCTCGTTATATCGATATTCTCGGGAGTCGGAAGAAATATCGCTATAACCGGACTATCGATATATCCGATCCTGCGGCATGTAAATTTTCTCCTTGCGTTCATAGAAATAGTATCGTAATAAGCAGTACTATCGATATAACAGATATCGATATAACGAGACTTTACTGTATATACCAAACTCATAATGTATCTTGTTCGTAAGTTGGGGAGCGTCTATATTTTTACATTAAATGGGACTTTTGTCCTGACTAAAAAAATGAACAAAGCGCAATATGCTAGATACCACATTACTCGTTGGTCTAACCTTGAGACGTGACTTCTCGGGAACGAACCAGGTCGCTTTTGTTGCCCACGAGGATGATGGGAGTCTGCGGCTGGTTCTCTCGTAGGAGAAGGCGAAGCTGCGCCGTACGGTGGAAACTGCGCCGATCGGTTACCGAGAACACCAACACGCACACTTCGCAGCGCAACGCCGACAGGTCCTGACAACACACACACACACACACACACACACACACACACACACACACACACACACACACACACACACACACACGCACGCACGCACACACGCGCACACACACACACACACACACACACACACACACACACACACACACACACACACACACACACACACACACACACACACACACACACACACACACACACATTCATGCTTTGGATCTACTAGAGGTGACATTTTCATGCAGTCATTTCGCACATCTGTGGGTAGCCCGAGGACACACACGCTTGCACAAACACACACACACTGAGTCGTGCCTGAGGGAAAGAATGAATACCCCCAAAAAAATGGTCAATGAAAACACTGGGTGGTCACGACGCGGCCATTGTTTTGATTCATGCAGGAGAAGTGCAGCAAATAATAATAATAATAATAATAATAATAATAATAATAATAATAATAATAATAGTAATAGTAATAGTAATAGTAATAATAATAGTGATAGTGATAGTGATAGTAATAGTAATAGTACTAGTAATAGTAATAGAAATAGAAATAGAAATAGAAAAAGAAATAGTAATAATAATAATAATAACAGTAATAGTAATAGTAATAGTAATAGTAATAGTAATAATGATAGTGATAGTAATAGTAATAGCGATAGTAATAGTAATAGTAATAGTAATAGTAATAGTAATAGAAATAGAAATAGAAATAATAATAATAGTAATAATAATAGTAATAGAAAAAGAAATAGTAATAGTAATAGTAATAGTAATAGTAATAATAATAGCAATAGTAATAGTACTAATAATAATAATAGTAATAGTAATAGTAATAATAATAGTGATAGTGATAGTAATAGTACTAGTAATAGTAATAGTCATAGTGATAGTGATAGTAATAGTAATAGTAATAGTAATAGTAATAGTAATAGAAATAGAAATAGTAATAATAATAATAACAGTAATAGAAATAGAAATAATAATAATAATAGTAATAATAATAGTAATAGTAATAGAAAAAGAAATAGTAATAGTAATAGTAATAGTAATAGTAATAGTAATAATAATAGTACTAATAATAATAATAATAATAACACAACAACAACAAAAAAACAACAAAAACTACAACAACAATAACATCAATAATAATAATAATAATAATAATAATAATAATACATTACACCTTTCAAAGCTCTCAAGGACACTTTACAGTCACAGACAAGCATAGGTACCATAATAAATAAAATATGCATATATAATTATATATATATATATATAATATAATTATATATATTATAATATCATTTTTATGTTGTTTTGAATAATATCACACATACTGTAGTTCATTTTTTCATATTTCGTAGTTTCATATTTTATAAGTAACATATTATTTTGATATAATGTATTCATTTTCATGTATTAATTGTAATTAAATCTCAATTTAGCATCTTCATAGATCCTAAACGTAATGACTCGGGATAAGCGTGTAAATGGGAAAAAAAGTGTGGGCAAGCTTATCTCACATGTCTCCAGTTGTCATAGATGACGATGGTGCTTTCCTCATCATCCACAGTGACGAGACTTACGTCACCCTCTCCTGACGACAACAAAAGCAAAGATTATTCCAGAGAAGAGCAACGGGCCGACCCCGAGTAAATCAAAACAACCGTCAGAATCCACCGACGCCATCCTGTCTCCATCCCCCGCGAGGGCGAAGGCTAACGATGACTTCCCCACACCGTTCTGGCCGAGGAGGGCTATCCTCAGAGGGCCCCCGTCGGGCCTGCTCTCTGCCGCCGTCGCCGATGGTGCCACGTCATCCGGGGCCAGGCTGAAGCGGATGGGAGGCGAGGCGGAGGCCCCGCAGGCGGCGTCCGAGGACCAGTCGCAGTCGTCGTAAATGGCCTCTTCTCGCCTGAGCTGGTGCTTGAGGGGCAGCGGAGTGCTGCCCCGACGGAGGGTCGGAGTGCTGGACAGGGTCATGGGGTCACACTGGAAGGCATGTTGAAAGCCGAGAACCGTTTTTGATCATCGATGTGAGCGTTCAATCTGTACACGCCTACTCGGTCAGGCTGAATTATTTTTGGCAGCTAATAAGTCACTATATCAATATATTTACATATTTGCGTTTTTTATATTTATTTTTATAATTTTATTTGTGTTTACATTTATATTTTTATTGTTATTGTTATACTTTTTATTGTTATTGTTATTTCTATTGTTATTTTTATTGTCATTTTTATTGTCATTCTTATTTTTATGTTTATTATTTTTTTATTTTATTATGATTATTGTTATTTTTTTATTTTTACTTTCAACTGCATGTGTATTTCAAATTATATTTTAATTGTAATTGTAATTTTAAATGATAGTTTTACTTTAAATGATATTTTTATTTTAAATTATATTTGGTATTATTATTTGAATTTTTGTTTTTTTTTTAAATGACAATTTTATGTATTTATTTGTATTTATTTGTAATTATTTGTATTTGTAATTATCTGTATTTTTATTTTTATTAATATTTATTATTTGTATTTTTATTTTTATTAATATTTTTATTTATTTATTTATGTTCCATTAAATTTTAATTTTAATTTTAATTGTAATTTGAATATGAATTTGATTGATGAATTTTTATTTTCCATTATATTTTTATTTTAAATTATATTTTAATTTCGAATTATATTTT
>NC_142740.1:27247699-27362699 GCF_051943395.1 Hippocampus bargibanti | reverse complement strand
AACTCTTTTTTATGCTTGCTTGTGGTCAATATAAAGGTAACATCCGACTTACGACCGAGTTCCGTTCTGATCAAACGGTCGTAAGTCGAAATGGTCGTAAGTCGAAATACATTCAAAATGTTGAATAGACTCGGAGGCTAAATGACTCGCAAACTCTCCCTCTTAAAATGTTAAAAATAGGGTCTGGAGGTTGTGGTCGTAAGTACGGGTGGTCGGGAGTCAAGCCGGTCGTAAGTCAGATGTTACCTGTAATGCCGAGGTAAACTCAGAAGTGGGCAGAAGCACACAGGTCACACGCTCTTTTGCGATAACCTTTCAAGCAGCAACTCTTTTTTTTTTTATGTACAAAATCAAAATCATCAACCCCCCCCCCCCCCCCCAGCCCGAACTTTCACCCCACGAAAAAAAAGGTGCTTCTTATTCCATCTTGAGCACAAAATCCCAGGAAGATTCCTGTTGTACATTCTTCAATCTGACCCCCCTCCAAAATAAAAGAGCAGAAACGCTTTGGTAGGCAACTGTGAAAAATTAACAGCACAATGCCGATGCTTCATTCAAACTTTGCAAGCGCCACTGCACGACTCAAATAGAGCTTCTAATATTTAGATACAGTGATACCTTGGCTTATGAACTTAATTGGTTCCCAGACAGAGTGTGTAAGGCGAAAAGTGTGTATCCCAAAAAATAATTTCCCATAGGAAACCATTAAAATTAGAATAATCCGTTCCGAGGTCCCCATAAAAACAATCGGCTTCCATTTTCTTGTTGTTTCTTGTGTTCTCGAACGACACATCACTCATTGTGGCAGTTCCATGTGTATCCCGAAAAATAGTTTGTATGCCAAGGTAAAATTGTCATAAATGTAACGTTCGTAAACCGAAAAGTTCATAAGCCAAGGGGTTCGTAAACCGAGGTATCACTGTACTACTATTGCAGGCCGAGAGAACTTTGCATAGATGAAATGTTCAGCAGTGTAAGTCTATTTCAAATTCACTACATGGACAAAAGTATTGGGAGAGGCACATCGAAAGACACTGAAACAGTTTTGCTGGATATTATCAAAATTTAAAAAAAAATAGTAATTTAACTTGACCAAAAATGTGTAGTTTTAGGTCAATAAAGGTCTGGTTTGTGAAATTATTAGTTAGTGCAACTTCTCCAGGTTAAAGTTAGTCCTCATAATTATCAGAATCAGAAAGCCTTTAATTAATTGCCGCGGCTTGGAATTGAAGCGGATTTACGTGGGACAGGAGATGCAAGGCAATCTCTTTTGGCAATGGATGCTACAGCTTTGTATTTGCTTTCAACGTTTAGCTTGTAGCACATGTGCACATTTCACCATGACTGATGTCTCTGATCCACTGGTGTAAAAGACACTTTGATCCTCTTCTGTTTCATCTAGAACCGACCGCAGAAAGTTTGAACGACTGTGTATTATTTTATTATGATTTTTTTTACTTAAAATGGCCCCGCGAGAGTGACTGCCTTTGAAGCAGCTCCTGTATTTTGTTTTTCTACTTCTTCCCTTCCTTTCATAACTTTGCTGCTGTGAAATGTAAATGTATCAATTGCGAGACTATTACAGGCTAATCCAATCCAATCCAATCCAAATGATAATTTAAAGTGAATAAAGTCGAAATATTCTCAGGAAAATATCTGAATCATAACTGTTGTAATATTTGTAATATTAGATTTTTAAAAAGTGTGACTTTTATGTTTATACAACTATACTGTTATAGTCGATGAAAATTGAATTACTAGATTGCAAGAATCAAATTGAAACTACCACTTTAGTTTGCTGACGAAGCTTCTTAGATAAGAAGCGAAACGTCCGACACCTTCAAAGAAGTACAGATGACGGCTGAAGAAACCTTTTTCATCGATGTCAACAGAATGATGCGCAAACCATGCCGTCCCAAGACTTTTGTTCACACCGTTCAGCATGTCCCTCTCCACCGTCGCACAACAATCATTCACAGTGTCGTCAAAAATGAGTCCAAGCAGCAAACCCCGAATCAGCGAACGGTCGCAAACCTCCACGTTTGCGTCCGTGTTGGCTCATGTCTTTTCCTCTCTGCGGTAGTTAGGTAATGGAGGTCAAAGGTCACCTCAAAGGAAGAAGTCAGGGGACAGCGACGGCGGGCTGTTGCCGTTGGCGGAGCGGCCCGTCGAGGCTTCGTTGTGGCAGGCGCCGAGGAGCTTCTCGTAGCGGGCTTTGTAGGCGTCTCGTTCCCGAAGTACTCGTGTCAGATCGCACTGGAGCTGCTCCAGCTGGCCCAGACAAGAAAAAAATGACGGGACGGCGATTCCGACTGTCAGAAAATCTTGCAGTACTTTTTTTTTTTTTTTTTTTTTTTTTTTTTGGGGGGGTGATTACGGATGTCAGCATTTAAAATCAGCTATTGGGGGAAAAGCTGGAAGCCAGAATATTAAATTAAAACAAAAAAATGGGGGCGGGCCAAGTTCAAGATGATTCGGATATTTTGTTCTGAAGAAAGACATGTTTTTTGTTTTTCATATTGGTAGTCGCCAGGGGGGGCACCCTGAACTGGTTGAGCAGTAGGACTGCGATCTGCAGATCGCAGTGCATGCAGAAACAAATAACAATCACACTTTGAGACAATTTACAGTTTTCAATCAGAATGTTTTTAGAATGTGTGAGGAAACCGCAGTACGCGGAGAAAAGCCACACAAGGCACACTGGGCTTTCTTCGGGTACTGAAGTTTCCTCCCACAGAACAAAAACATGAATAGCAGGCTGATTGAACACTAAATTGTCCCTAAGTATGAATGTGAGCGTGAATGGAGCATGTTTTGGCATAGGGGAGAAAACCGGAGTACCCATAGAAAAGCCAGTGCTTGTGTGGCTTTTCTCCGGATACTCCGATTTCCTCTCACAGTACAAAAACATGCATGCCAGGATGATTGAGCACTCTAAATTGTCCCAGAGTATAAAAGTGAGGGCGAATGGAGCATGTTTTTGGAATGTGGGAGGAAACCGGAGTACCCGGAGAAAACCCAGTACTTGTGTGGCTTTTTTCCGAGTACTCCACTTTACTCCCATACAACAAAAACATACATGACAAGCTGATTGAACACTCTAAATTGTCCCTAAGTATGAATGTAAGTGCGAATGGAGCATGTTTGTGGAATGTAGGAGTAAAGCCTAGAGCTTGTGTGGCTTTTCTCTGGGTACTCCGATTTCCTCTCACAGTACAAAAACATGCTTGGCAGGCTGTTTGAACACTCTAAATTGTCCCTAAGTATGAATGTGAGCGCGAATGGAGCATGTTCTTGGAATGTGGGAGGAAACCGGAGTACCCGTAGAAAACATAGTGCTTGTGTGGCTTTTCTCCAGGTATTCCGGTTTCCTCTCACAGTAAGAAAATGTGAATGGCAGGCTGATTGAACACTCTAAATTGTCTGTAAGCATGAATAGGAGTGCAAATGGAGCATGTTTTCTGAATGTGGGAGGAAACCGGACCTCCCCGGAGAAAACCCAGTCTGGTATGGTTCTTCTCCGGGTACTCCAGTTTCCTCCCACAGTACAAAAACATGCATGACAGGTTAATTAAACACTCTAAATTGTCCCTGAGTATGAATGTGAGCGTGAAAGGTTGTTCATCTCTGTGTGCCCTGCGATTAACTGGCAACCAGTTCAGGGTGTCCCCCACCTACTACTTCCTGTGAGATAAGTGATTATCTTGTCACGGACCATGCGCATCGCCAATGTACCTGTTGCGTAAGCACATGTTTCTCTGATTCCAGGGCGTGGCGGTGCTGTAAGCGCTTGTAGCGACACGACTGGGCGTAGCCGCGGTTTTTTAGCGTGCGCCGTTTCTGCTTCAGGCGCACCACCTCGTCCTTGCTGACGCCGCGCAGGTGGCGGTTGAGCTCGCGCACCGACAGGCTCACCAGTTGCTCATCGGAGAAGCGATCGTTCCCGCCGCACTGTGAAACACCGAAGAGTCCATTTTGGTTCGTGCGGAAGATAATAAACATGTTGAATCTACAAAGTGGATGTTTGTCGAGGGGACGGTGGGGGGTCATTTTCGCTATCCCATAATCTGTCACGTAATCCGATATAAGTGTGCCTGACAGTTATCGGGATTACGGCAGGCGATAATAGCAGATATGAATACAAGATTGAACTGCGCTCCACATCGAGCTCAAAGAGATCCACCGAGACATCCAAGTGTAAAATTGAAATGGCGGTCGTTGAATATCAAATAGGTGACGCAGTAGTCAAGAGTATTTGTGACGTCTAAATCACAAAAATTACCGGTAATTTAATGCCGTTTTTCTGACCAGACGGACGGGAATTCTCAATTGCGACTATTCAAATACAGGTAACATCCAATTTACGACCAAGTTCCGTTCCGACCAAATGGTTGTAAGTCAAAATGGTCGTAAGTCGAAATCCATTCAAAATGTTGAATAGAGACTCGGAGGCTAAATGACTTGCAAACTCCCCCTCTTAAAATGTTAAAAATAGGGTCTGGAGGTCATGGTCGTAAGTACGTGTGGTCGTAAATTGAACCAGTCGCAAGTCGGATGTTACCTGTATATCTTTTTGTCTTTTTTTCAGTACATGACCGAGTTTAGGGAGGCAAAAAAATATGCAAAAATAATTTATATTATTGAGAGAGCTGGTGTCAAAGTCGAGGCCCGAGGGCCGAATCTGGCCTGCCACATCATTTTATTCGGCCCGCGAAAGCAAAATCAAATCTGAATTCCGTGTTGTTTGCTAAAGTCTGAGCCAAAATTTCAAATTGTCGTGTGTAAACTCATTCGCTGCCATTCCCAAATTTATTCGGGAATAGAAGAGCATAACGTGGAGCGCCATTCCCGATATTTTCTGGTTTTAGTTTTTCTTGCGAGGGGTGCCGATAAAGCGCTGTTCAAACCTCCGGCAAGGTTTTTCCCTTCAACAAGGGGGCAGCATTTGCCTTTTGTCCATGTTAGCGCTTTGTTACAGCTTCAGCTGTGTGCACGATATACATCAATATGTATGTATTGTATTTTGTACAGCTGCCCCCATTTCAAACTCAGATAACTCCAGACCCATACAATTTAGGAATTAACTGTTGTTACAGATTCAACTGTCGTTCAGGTGCTATATGAATCAATATGTATGCATTGCATTGTATTTTGTACAGCCACTCCCATTTCAAGCTCAGATAACTCCAGACCCAAATAATTTAGGAATTACCTGTTGTTACAGATTCAACTGTTGTTAACATGCTATATAAATCAATTATGTATGTATTGTATTTCGTACAGTCGCCCCCATTTCAAACTCAGATAACTCCAGACCCAGATTAATTTAGGAATTAACTGTCATTACAGATTCAACTGTTCAAGTGCCATATAATTCAATATGTATGTATTGCATTTTGGACAGCCGCCCCCATTTCAGGCTCGGATAACTCCAGACTCATATAACTTGGGAATTAACTGTCGTTAGAGATTCAACTGTTGTTAAAGTGCTATATAAATCAATATGTATGTATTGCATTTTGGACAGTCGCCCCCATTTCAAGCTCAGATAACTCCAGACCCATATAATTTAGGAAGTAACTTTTTTTCTGATTAATGAAGAGAGTCTAACGTTTCTTACGCTGCATTGGATGGTGATGTAGTCTCAAAAGTCAATATTCTTTGGGTCCTGCAATTTGAGTGAAAATGACAAAAACCCTGGCACTGGAGTGGACACATTTTTGCACATCGTCCGGCAGTGAATGAGTGCACAGCCAATAATGCCGAACTTGATCAAATCTGACTCTATGCCCAAGTGAAAAAACGTGATCACCGTCCCGACTTTTGACTTTTCGATGGCGTCAAACGTTAGCTTTCAACCCACCTGACCGACTTGCGGGTGATGATGATGATGATGATGATGGTGATGGCCGGCATGCACGGGGTGATGAAGGTGGTGCTGATGGTGGTGATGCTGGTGGGGATGGGGGCGTCCCTGGGGGCTGAGAGGTTGCGGGTAGGAAGCCTGCCCCGCAGTGACGTTGGCCCCGGGGTGCGAGGGGTTGGACAGGAAGACGAACGGCCGGTGACACATGTCGCCGCCCTTCTGGCAGGACCCGTCGGCGCCGCTGTCGCTGCCCGAGTCTCCCAAGGTGCTGGTGGAGCTCTGAGAAAGACCTGGAAACTGAAGCAAGGGAGGTATTAATACAAACAAAGATGATACTGTACTTCACCTAACGCAGGGGTGTCAAAGTCATTTTTTGCCGCGGGCCACATTGTAGTTATGGTTTCCTCTCGAGGGCCGTTATGAATTTGGGGAACCCATTAGAATGTTTAATTCCCTTCAAATATTGCATATAGAGCACACAGCAAATTAATGAATAACTCGTTTTCAAATCTAAAGTCAAGAATAATGACTTTTATTGTGGTTGACATCCAAAAATATGACATTTTGGCTCAGATTTTAGCAATCATCATGGAATTTAACAAGTTTGATTTGCTTTCGCGGGCCGAAAAAAATGATGTGGCGGGCCGGATTTGGCCCGCGGGCCTTGACTTTGACACCTGTGCCCTAACGGCAGCTTGCAAACATGACTCCACGGACACCGAGAGCACTTGTCGTAAACCTCGCAAGACACCCGAACCTTAGCACCGACAAGCCCTTCACACCCGCAAGATGACACCCAGCGACACCTTGGCAACATGTCTACACCGCGGGGAGAAGAAATACAACGCTAACGAAAGCATCAAAATCGTAATACAGTGAGACCTCAACTTACAAACACCTCAACTTACAAACTTTTTGTCTTACAAACGTCAAATTTATGAAAATTAAACCTTATAATAAGCACTATTTTCATAATACACACCCACCACGGCTGGCGGAGTGATCTTCGGCGGAAGCACACGACCGAACAGCATAGTTACCAACAGTCCTTATGGAAGGTGACGCCATCAATGACCATCAAAAAGGTAAATAAAACTTTATTTTACAGCACAGTTTATTTCTTTAATTACAGTCGTCATGTAATGCGCCTCTCTTTCCAAACAGCAATTCCCTTTGACCTTCGACCTCCAACGCCATTCCATCCAGCCATAAATGACCATCACAAATGTAAATAATGTGACTTTATGATACAATGCAGTGTATTTCTTTCATTACAATACAATAGCACATTTATTATACATAGAATAAGGTATGTTGTGTGTAGTCTTAAGGCTTATTTAGTTGAAAAGTATATTTTATGGAAACCCGGGAACGGATTATTCCCATTTTAATGGTTTCCTATGGGAATTTTTTTTTGAGATACACACGTTTCGCCTTACACACTCTGTCTGGGAACCAATTAAGTTCGTAAATTGAGGTCTCACTGTATTAGGGTAAGACCAAAGAAGTAATTTCCTTCAATGACTTCCTGCATTCCTTCCTCGCTCCCTTACCCGTTATTTTGAGAACTGTACACTAACTAGCTACCTAGCTAGCCATCTATTGGTTATCTATTAGCTTTTTATTTATTTGAGTTATTCCGGGTTGAGTGAACACTGGCGCGTGTGGCTGCCGCTGCTCACCCACAGAAAAAACTTGACTGTAAAGTAACCTTGAGAGTTTAGAAAGGCGCTTAAAAATGAAATGCATTATTATTATTCTGATTATTAGTTGACACTCTTAGATTATGGTTCAGTTCCTGACCGGAGGGACGTTTTGGTACCTGGGAGCTGACGGCGGCGGCAGCAGCCGAGTTCAGCAAAGCCTCCACGGCGTCCTCGCAGCCCAGGAAACCGTTGACCGGCGCCCTCTCCAGAAGGGAGGCGGGTCCAGGGACCTCCCCTCCGAATTGTTGCTGCAGGGCCGCAAACCAGATCAGATCTTCCAATGAGGTCGGGCCGGGTCCTTGAGCCGGGCCGACGTGACCCGGGCTGCTGTCCACGTTCCCCGGAGATCCGGCTGAAACCACCCCGGACGTGAAGCCCGAGAGCGGGAAGGAGATGGAGGACGAAGACGACGAGAGCGAAGAGGACCCCGAAGGCGGCGGGTGGCCGTCGCTCAAAGTCGGCGAGGGCGGCAGCGAGTCGTAAGGGCTCGAGCTCAAACTGGAGTCCGGCGGAGGGTGGCCCACGTACGGCGAGTCGCCCGCTTTGGGGTAACCGCATTGAGCGGAGGGCGGCGGGGTGTCGGGTTTCACTTCGAACTTAAGGAGGTCGAAGTCGTTGAGGTACTCCATGGCCAGCGGGCTCGGGGGGAGCGAGTTCATGGGGAGGGAAGGCGAGGACATGATGACTGATGTCTGTCTGTCAGGAACGCTGGGAAATCCGCCGGAGAGTCTCGGGGCGGCTCATAGACGGCGGCGTCGCCGGAGGCAAGTTGGACAATCGACGATCTTGCTCTGTTTCGGACTTTCTGGTGCGCTTGCGGTTCTCTGGTGATGAAGTGAGTCAAGGCAGAAAAAATGACATGTCGACAAGTTGATTTCAACAACCCGTCTATTCATCTTTTCGAGACCAGTACAGTCGCCACTTAACTCATTGAATTTATTCGGGAATTGAAAATATGACAAAGAGCGCCATTCCCGAATTTATTCGGGAATTGAAAATATGGCAGAGCGCCATTCCCGAATTTGTTCGGGAATTGAAATTATGACATGGAGCGCCATTCCCGAATTGAAAATATGACATAAAGCGCCATTCCCGAATTTGTTTGGGAATTGAAAATATGACATGAAGCGCCATTCCCGAATTTGTTTGGGAGGTGAAAATATGACAGAGCGCCATTCCCGAATTTGTTCGGGAATTGAAAATATGACATAAAGCGCCATTCCCGAAATTGTTCGGGAATTGAAAATATGACAGAGCGCCATTCCCGAATTTATTCGGGAATTGAAATTATGACATAGAGCGCCATTCTCGAATGTAATCGGGAATTGAAACTTTGACAGAGCGCCATTCCCGAATTGAAAATATGACATGAAGCGCCATTCCCGAATTTGTTCGGGAATTGAAAATATGACATAAAGCGTCATTCCAGAATTTGTTTGGGAGGTGAAAATATGACAGAGCGCCATTCCCGAATTTGTTTGGGAATTGAAATTATGACATAGATCGCCATTCCCGAATTTGTCCGGGAGTTGAAAATATGACAGAGCACCATTCCCGAATTTGTTCGGGAATTGAAATTATGACATAGAGCGCCATTCCCGAATTTATTCGGGAATTGAAATTATGACAGAGCACCATTCCCAAATTTATTCGGGAATTGAAAATATGACAGAGCGCCTTTCACGATTTTTTTCGGGAATTGAAAATATGACAGAGCGCGATTCCCGAATTTGTTCGGAAATTGAAAATAAAACAAAAGGCCATTCCCGAATTTATTCGGGAGTTGAAAATATGACAGAGCGCCATTCCCGAGTTTGTTCGGGTTTTGTTTTTTCTTCCGATAAAGTGCTTGTCAGACCTCTGTCAATGTTTTTCCCTTCTATGAGTGGGAAGCATTTGCCTTTTATCCATGTTAGCGCTTTGTTTCAGCTTCAGCTGTTGTTAAAGCGCTATATAAATCAATATGTATGTATTGTATTGTATTTTGGACAGCTGCCCCCATTTCAAGCTCAGATAAGTCCAGACCCGTGTAACTTAGGAATTAACTCATTTCATTTATAAGCGCCTTTCAAAACTCTTAAGGACACTTTACAGTCCTGTTGTTAAAGTGCTATATAAACCCATATGTATGTATTGTATTGTATTTTGTGCAGCCGCCCCCATTTCAAGCTCGGATAACTCCAGATGCATATAACTTAGAAATTAACTCTTTTTTTCCGATGAAAGACAAGATTCTAAGATTTCTTACGCTGCATTGAATGTTTATGTTGTCCTAAAACTCAATATTCTGTGGGTATTGCAATTTGCGTTAAAATGACAAAAACCCTGGCACTGGAGTGGACACCTATTTGCATATCGTCGTGCAATAAATGAGTTAATCATTGTTCAAGTGATAAAGCATTCATTCAAGTCATATTCACAAAAATGGCACTTTTCCATCAAATCCATCATTTTTAATTCAAGAGCTTATTTGCCATTGCGGAAACTATCAACATTTAAATCATTATAATGATCCTGATAATAATAACAAAAATGCGGCTGCGTCAGCCATTCAGGTACGGAAACAAATTCCATCCAAAATATAGAGTGGAATCACACAAATGAGAGGCAAATTCAACTTTGGAGGATTTGATGCCGTACGTCATAGCGACTATTGATCAGACTCACGAGTAAGATAACTGAAGAGGACTTAATCATTTTTGACACAAAGATTCACAAGTCTCATGGGCCAAATCCAATTAACGGCAGATGCTTAATCCACAGGGGACACTTTCAAAGGGGGAAGGCAAGCGTGCCCCTATGGAGCCAAACAATCATTTTAGAATAGAAGGTGTCATATTTGTAGCGGGTCAGGTTGACCCATTAAGATATGCGGTTCTTAGTTTCCTGAAAAGCGATGGTTTTCAAGATAGAAAAATGTAAAAAGTAGGACTCCATTTTGCTATGCATTCTAGCTAAAGTGTAACAGTGTTTCTATTGTTTATTGTCTTACTATTCTATTTGAGTTACTTACGGGTTGAGCACATGTGGCTGTCGCTGCTCACCCACAGAAAAATGTATCCTGTGACTGTAAAGTGACCTTGAGAGTTTTGAAAGGCACTTATAAATGAAATGTATTATTATTTTTTTTAATGCAGAATCTTATTTCCGCCTGATTAAAGTGTATTGCGGGTCGTATTGACCCGAGAACATGAAAAAGGGGTTGTACAAGAATCATACTTAGAAAAAAAATGTTATGCAATCTAGAGTATAAAATTGTTTCTATTGTTTATTTCTTTTAATTCAAAATATTATTCCACCCTTATTAAAGTGCATTGCGGGTCGTGTTGACCCGAGAACATGAAAAAGGGATGGTTCAAGAATCCTATTTAGAAAAATTGTGAAAAACTTTGGTATGCAATCTCGCCAAACTGTAACAGTGTTTCTATTGGTTTTTTTAATGCAAAATATTACTTCCACCATATTAAAGTACATTGTGGGTCATATTGACCCGAGAACATGAAAAGGGGGTGCTTCAAGAATCCTACTTAGAGAAATTTTTTAGCATGCAATCTAGCTAAAGTGTAACAGTGTTTCTATTGTTTATTTTTTTATGCAAAATCTTATTTCCGCTTTATTAAACTGCATTGTGGGTCGTATTGACCCAAGAACATGAAAAAGGGGTGCTTCAAGAATCCTACTTAGAAAGATTTTGGTATGCAATCATGCTAAAGTGTAACCGTGGTTCTATTGTTTATTTTTTTATGCAAAATCTTATTTCCGCCTGATTAAAGTACATTGTGGGTCATATTGACCCGATAACATGAAAAAGAGATGGTTCAAGAATCTTATTTAGAAAAATGTTGGTATGCAATTTAGCTAAAGTGTAACAGTCTTTCTATTGTTTATTTTTTTATGCAAAATCTTATTTCCGCTTTATTAAAGTGCATTGGGGGTCGTATTGACCCGAGAACATGAAAAAGGGGTGGAAAAGAATCCTAACTAGAAATTCTTTGAAAAATGTTTGTATGCAATTTAAAAAAATGTATGTACCTAAAGTGCACCAGTGTTTCTATTGTTTATTTCTTTTAAATGCAAAATCTTAATTCCGCCTTATTATAGTACATTGCGGGTCATATTGACCCAAGAACTATTTAAATTAAAAAGGGGTAGTTCCAGAATCCTACTTCTATTTACTTCTTTCTATCTGCCCTTTTTGTTCATCCATTGGCTATCCGACATGTTTCTCTACTTTGAAATCAAGCTAAAATCTAGCAATTTTTTTCGAATGCAAAATCTTATTTCCGCTTTCTTAAAGTGAATTGTGGGTCGTATTGACCCAAGAACATGAAAAAGGGGTGGTTCAAGAATCCTAATTAGAAAACGTTTGCTATGCAATCTTGCTAAAGTATAACAGTGTCTATATTGTTTTTGTTATGCAAAATATTATTCCGCATTATTAAAGTACATTGTGGGTCATATTGACCCGAGAACATGAAAAAGGGGTGGTTCAAGAATCCTAACTAGAAATTAATAGCAATAGCAATCTAAAAAAATGTATGTACCTAAAGTGCAACAGTGTTTCTATTGTTTATTTCTTTTAAATGCAAAATCTTAATTCCGCTTTATTATAGTACATTGCGGGTCACATTGACCCAAGAACAATTAAAAATGGGTAGTTCCAGAATCCTACTTCTATTTACTTCTTTCTATCTGCCCTTTTTGTTCATCCATTGGCTATCCTACATGTTTCTCGTCAAGTATGTTGCAAACTATATGCTAGGTGGTCGCTCAATCTACACTTTCAAAATAAAATAACTGCAGTCAAAATAAAAGTGTCATTAATTAAAAAAATATAATAATAATAATAATCCACTTTTGATTTGCGACTAATTAGTTAGGACCAATCCGGATCTCAAATAAGCGCTTGCAGTGCGCCGGAGGCCATCATCGTATCATCATCATCATCATCATATCATCATCATCATCATTATCACATGTACTCAATTGTCACATACAGATGAGGAAAAAAAAAAGTAATGTGATGAACTTACCGTCAATCATTGAGATGAACGATGAGCTGGGATGGACATGACGGCACACACGCGCACACACACACTCACACACATACATACAAAAAAATCAAATAAAAAACAATGAACAAACTAACTGCGTGACTGACAAGAGGACACCGAGTGTGTGTGTGTGTGTGTGTGAATGGGTGTGTGTGCGAGTGTGTATGGTGCTCTGTCACTCAGTTCCACTGCCCCCTTCCTTTCTTTCCCCACTGATGCAAATCCCTGTTCGCAACAATCCGACATCCCCTCGCAAGCTGACCCCCCCCCCCCTCCACCTCCACCCTCTCCCATTGCATCCCCTCACGTGGTTCACTTGAATGTACACCCTCACCCCACCCCACCCCTTCAACCCTGCTCCATACCAGAACACCCCCCTCTCGCTCTCACATCACTGTTTTTCTCACTCCCCTCTTGCGCTTTGTCTGTTTTTTGGCTAACCGGCTACCTGTCAGATCAAACATAACAAACAAACACACCCACAGACTATATGACACACACACCTGACATTACCACACACTAACCAAATTACAACTATGCTGATAGAAAACATACACACACACACACACACACACACACACACACACACACACACACACACACACACACACACACACACACACACACACACACACACACACACACACACACACACACACGCACACGCACACGCACACACACGCACACACACACACACACACACACTACACAAACTATATGACACACACGCCGAACACTATAATACACACTAACCACATTAAAAATACTGTATGATAATAGAAAACAAACACACACACGTTCCTGTTTCAATGGTTTTGTGAGGTCCGGATAACTCCAGATAAGGAGTGAGGACCACCGTTGCTGATAGGTTTGGAGAAGAATTAGTATTACATTTGAACACTAAATGGCACCCCATTTCCCACTTCAACTTCTTTAAAAACAGAAATGAAAAAAATGGACTTGAAACTGAAATAATAGTACAAGTGAGGTTTCTGAATGGGTACATTCAAAGTCCTCACCCCTGTGGTGAATTTGGTTAAAATATCATTTTACTTTTTGTGGTATGATAATTTTCCTCTCATTCACCACGTACACACACACACACACACACACACACACACACACACACACACACACACACACACACACACACACACACACACACACACACATACACACACAGACACCTTGAGTAAAAAGTGTGTATATCCACGTGAAATGAAAATACACACCAACAAAATTATTTTGAGTGAATTTGTGAGGACCTCTCTTTGACAGATGCATATATAGACCACCTCGAAGCATTTAGAATGAAAAACTTGTGAGCACCGGCCAAAAGGTCCTCACTTGTCAAAAATGTCCTCACTATGTATGGTATAAAATGTTAGTGGTTCTCACAAGACTAGTAATACAAACACACACACACACACACACACACACACACACACACACACACACACACACACACACACACACACACACACACACACACACACACACACACACACACACACACACACACACACACACGTATTGGCCTCACTTCTAACACATTTTTTTCTATGGCAGCAATTTTAGGACCTTTGGCAAAGCGACTCAGCATCACCGCCTTGTGGATACTTGCCGCTATTGCACCCTATTTTATCTCAGCTCAACTGCGTTTTGGGTTCTTAATAATAATATATTTCATTTCTAAGCGCCTTTCAAAACTCTCAAGGTCACTTTACAGTCACTGGATAAGTTTTTCCGTGAGTGAGCAGCGGCAGCCACATGTGCCAGCCGGAAGTAACTGAAATACATAACTGAACTCAACCCGGAAGTAACTGAAATACATAGAAAGATTGCTAATATATAGCTCATAGCTAGCCAGCCAGATAGCTAATAGATAGCCAATATAAAGTTCGAGTTTGGTTGAAATTGGTAGCACTGGGTAAGTGTCCTTGAGAGTTTTGAAAGGTGCTTATAAATGAAAGGTATTATTATTATTATTATTATTATTATTATTATTATTATTATTATTATTATATCATGAATATGAAGTTTCATTATTTTTTTTTCAGATAGTAGGTAATAAATCCTGGATGTCCACAACTGTCGCTGTCTCACTTCTGACCTGAATTTGTTTTTGGTCCAGTGAAAATAAAAATATAAATAAATAAATAAACAAATAAATAAATACCATTGATAACAATAACAAATTCAAACTAAGACTAGGAATAATCTAATTCAGTCAATTTTTTAAAAGTTAGCATTCACTTTTACATACAGCTTTACATACCTAGCTGGCTATCTAGCTACCTACAGAGCTAGTTACCTAGCTGTCTATCTAGCAACGTACCTAGCTAGCTACCTAGATTTCTATCTAGCTAGCTATCTGGCTGGCTCTCTAGGTATCTATTTGTTATCTATTTGCTATTTATTAGCTATCTAGCTGGCTGTCACACTGGCTCTCTAGCTAGCTAAATATTTGCTATTTAATAGCTATTTGGCTGGCTATCTATTAGTTGTATGGCTATCAATCTGGCTAGCGTGCTGTCTATCTGGATATCTTTCTAGCTATTAGCTGTCTATTAGCTAGCTATTTTCCTCTGTATTTGAGTTACTTCCGGGTTGAGTGAACGCTGGCGCGTGTGGCTGCCGCTGCTCACCAACAGAAAAACTTATCCTGTAACTGTGAAGTGACCTTCAGAGTTTTGAGAGGCGATTATAAATGAAATGTATTATTATTATTATTATTATTAGTAGTAGTAGTAGTATTAAGATAGTCAATAAAACCATATATAGCAATAATAATAATAATACATTTCATTTATAAGCGCCTTTCAAAACTCTCAAGTACACTTTACAGTCACAGGATATTTATTCTGCAGGTGAGCAGCGGCAGCCACACGCACCAGCGTTCACTGAACCCGGAAGTAACATAAAATGATCATCATAAAAGTAAAAACAAATAATTAACAAATAATATGACAACACAAAGACACAGAGTCATTCATTCTTAAGCACTTTCTGTACCCTCTTTGTGACATGAACATTTATTAACTATGAGTATTTGTTTTAAAGATTTTTATGGCATTAAATTTCGCACAGTCGCAATCACTGACAGCACCAAAATCCAATATATCAATGGATGGATCTTATTGGGATGTGACTTTATCTTCAAGTTATGAAAAAAATGATTTTGTAATTAATGGTGAATTTAAAAAATGGTTTAAAAACGTTTCATAGTTTATTATAATCGAATTTGTCAAATCATGACACCACTTATGAGAAATAGACTCTCAGAGAAATAGACTCTATGTTTAAAATTGACATGATTTGAAAGTGAGCAGCAGCATTTTATTGTGTTTATTTACAACATCGTATGAAATGGATCAAGCTCATGAAAGGTGATTTTAGACTTAAAAAAAAATGAGTGAGGACATATGGAAGATGATGCAAAATGTCCACAAGGTGCTTTGTTTTGGTTATCGCACATAACCCCCACCCACTCTATCTGTTAGACTCAAAATCCGGCAATTAATTCTGTTTCTTCACAAGCCATCTAAGTCGAGAAATGCACAACAAGCATTTCTGACCGCCAAATTCGCTAATCCGAAGTCTGTGAATGTGCCTGTGTATGTGTGTGTCTTATGTTTGTTTTTCTTACAAATCTGATTTGTACAATCAACACAGTGCCAACTCATGAAAAAAAGGAGACTGTCCATATGTTTTTCAAAGAAGCATTTTTCCACTAAAATTCCCAGCTGGCCGCAATATCCACCCCCTTGTGTTTTAACGTCCTTATCTCGATCGATTGTGTTTCCGGAGGAAAGCTTTGCGGCAAAACCAACAGGGCCTCCGGCGATGACTCTGGACAAAAAGAGTGGGAGCCACACAGAGGAACTTACCTCATAGTCCACAGACGTGCCACCACCCCTGGTGCATCTGTGTAAGGTTGGTTTTGAGGCTAGGGGTTAGGTTTAGGGTGTTAGGGTGATGGGTAAGTATAGGGGTTATGGTTATGGATGGGTTAGAGTTGGATCTAGGGTTCGGGTTGAGTTATCGTTTAGGTTGAGTGTTCGGGTGAGTTGGTCACAGGGTTGGAGTCGGAGGTTAGGGATAAGTATAGGAGTTAGGGTTAGGGTTGGGTTAGTGTTGGGCCTAGGGTTAGTATTATAATTATTCTTTAGGCTTAGTGTTAAGGTGAGGTGGTTTCGGGGTTAAAATTGGAGGTTTGGGTTGGGGTTGGGTTAGGTTAGGATTGGGCCGAGGGTTAGGGTTGAGTTATTCTTTCAGTTTAGTGTGAAGGTGAGGTGCTTACAGGGTTAGAGCGAGTGGTTAAGGGTAAGTATAGGGGTTAGGGTTTGTGTATAAATTCCTTAACAGTTGGGTTAGGACTAGGGTTAGCGTTGAATTATTTAGGTTTAGTGTTAGGGTGAGATGGTTACGGGGTTAGAGTTGGTGGTTAGGAGTAAGTATAGGGGTTCGGGTTGGTTTAGGGTTGGTTAGGGTTGAGTTAGGGTTAAGCCTAGGGTTAGGGTTGAGTTATTCTTTCGGTTTAGTGTTAAAGTGAGGTGGTGACGGGGTTAGGGTTGGGGATTAAGGATAACTATAGGGATTAGGATTGGGTTAGGGTTGAGTTATTGTTTAGGTTTAGTGTTAGGGTGAGGGGGGTTATGGGGTTAGGTTTGGGGTTTGGGTAAGTATAGGCGTTAGGGTTGGGTTAGGGTTGGCCCAAGGGTTATTGTTGAGTTAAATATTTAGGATTAGTGTTAAAGTGAGGTGGTTACAGGGTTAGAGGGGTGAGGATTAGAGGTAAGTATAGGGGTTAGGGTTGGGTTAGCAGCTGTGTTAGGGTTGGGTAGGGTGTGTGTTAAGTGTAGGTTTAGGTGTTAAATTCGGGGCTTCGTTTCACATCACAATCGTAGAGTTACTGTCTTGAATGGACCCTGACGAACGCTTATCATTTGAAAACACTCAAAACATTTCACCGCTGAGTGGTATAAAAAGTGCTTTGTGATTGACGAGCAACCGGTTCAGGGTGTCCCCCGCCTAGAACTTGAAGACGGCAGGTATAGGCTGAAACACCCCCACTGACCCTTGGATGGATCGATGGATGGACATTACAGGCCTCTTGTAAACTGAGATTTAAAAACATAGAGGGCTCAATGTGGCCCCTGGACCGCGCATTGCCCTTTAGACTGACCCTTGAAATGTTAGGAGTCGCTACGCTGCCACCTCCTGTCAATGACAAGCTGACCCTGTCACCTTGCTACGCGCTTTGATAGCCCTCAGCCTTTGTCCTCTGAGCGGCTCTCAAATTCAAGCAGGGTCATAAAATAGCAACCAAGTGAATCTCAAGCTGTTTCTTGACGAACGGGTAACATTGAGAGCGACAGGATGTGAGGCGCGGACGCACTTGGTGGTTTGGTCGACGCGGTGACGCTTTGGGGTGAAGCGACGAGGCGTCAGGGGGCCACAGGGTCTCCACTAACGCGGCCTGATCCCACAGATACATGACCTAATCCGCACTAACGCCACCGCAAGCATCAAGCTTACACGCCTCATCTCGCAAGCGGCCGGCTCCCGCCCTCGTGCCCGGCAGGAGCCGTCTCCTTCACTCTCGACGTGCAGGCGCATTGACAAAAAGGTGGCGGCCGTAATACGACATCATTCTGAATTAAACTGTCATTTAGAAAAAAAAAGCATTTTGCACCGTGTCACTTTGAGGCACCTGGACTGCAATGTAGCGTCCCAGAAAATGCACAAGATGGCGCCCAAATTACGTTGGAAATGGGCTGATTTGTCTACTGGGAATTTGTGTCAACTAGTATCAAATAGTAGTCTTGGTGCAACACATAACGATTCACCATCGCATTATTTATGTGTTTTCCTTCTAATTTGGCCATCAACACAAAGTTTTCAGACCAAACAAAGTACCCAAAATGCATTGTGTGTCGCTTTCTCAGTCAGGGGCGTTCCTTCAGTGACGTCACGTCAGGCATCGTCATCAACTCGAAAACAAGACTTCCTGAATATTCAGCGCGAGTCTTAAAACGTACAATATAGCTATATGTCGTGGAATCTTTGTAAAATACACTCAGTAGAAGTCATTTGAAGTGATTTTATGAAATTATGGACACAATTTGTGCGGAGACATCGGTTGTCCTTTAAGGGGAAATGGATGGATATTTATTTTGTTCCCCACATCAAATTCCAATGTCCAAAACGCAAACAATCCCCTTCTGTTGCCATTGTTTTGGGCTTTGAATGGATTTTTCAAGCTGGCCCCCATGACCAATGCAACCTTGTTGATTGTTTATGAATGCGCGGCGAGTTGTCCACACGTGGGGTCTTACTGTGAGTGGTATTACCAGGCTAGTCATGGGATTAGCGCTGATTGTCCCCCTTGAAACGAGTGTCAGATTAACAGATAGCAACGCCGTCTTCATAAACCGTCTGCAGTGAAGACATAAGCTGCCAAGGATATTACCTCGCCCTCCTCGCGCCTTAGCCCGCCTCGGATCGATGTGCTCTCGCGGTGCGCCGTCCAATCGATTCATAAAAGCGATGTGGCAACCCCCTGTAGGTCAATCAATAAAAAAGTAAAACGAGGGATGATTTCACGGACAGCGATATCAATCAATACGTTGACAATTTTGAGTGGTCGCGGGACGCGTGTTGCTGGGTTTGCGGAAGACGCTGACACGTGCAAACAAACGTGAAGTATTATCTTAATCTGAAGGTATGGAAAAACATGGATGAAGAGAGGTGGAAAATCAGGGGGTGCTGGTAGACGGTAGAGGAGGAGGGGTAGGAGGGAGGAGGAAGAGAGGGATGAAGTGGGATTAAGGTGGTCGATACTCCCAGACTGAGAGATGACACTAAATCTGTTAATTCATTCCCCCTGGTTGCGCAGACCCTCTTCTCTCTAACCCCTCCCCCCCAGCACTACACTTGTTGCTTTAGCATGTTTGCCACATTCTTCAACTTTTTTTTATCTTGAAAAAGTTGTAGTTTTTTTATTATGAAAAAAAGCATAAGAATACCACATCACATGATCATACATTCATCCTTCGACAGGAAAAAAACAGCAGTCCAAAGCATACCATATCATATCAATGATCTATAATTATTCTCATCACTTGCTAGCTATTTGCTATCTGTTAGCTATCCGGCTGGATGGCTAGCTAGCTATCTAGCTGGCTGGCTATCTAGCTAGGTATCTATTGGCCAACGATTGGCCAGCTAGCTACCTTTCTATCTATTTGAGTTACTTCTGGGTTGAGTGAACGCTGGCGCATGTGGCTGCTGCTGCTCACCCACAGAAAAACTTATCCTGTGACGGTAAAGTGACCTTGAGTGTTTTGAAAGGCGCTTGTAAATGAAATGTATTATTATTATTAGTGTATCTATTAGCTAGGTAGCTTTCTATCTATTTGAGTTACCTCCGGGTTGAGTGAACGCTGACGCGTGTGGCTGCCGCTGCTCACCCGCAGAAAAAAATATCCTGTGACTGTAAAGTGTCCTTGAGAGTTTTGAAAGGTGCTTATAAATTAAATGTATTATTATTAGTGTATCTATTAGCTAGCTAGCTTTCTATCTATTTGAGTTACCTCCGGGTTGAGTGAACGCTAGCGCGTGTGGCTGCCGCTGCTCACCCGCAGAAAAAAATATCCTGTGACTGTAAAGTGTCCTTGAGAGTTTTGAAAGGTGCTTATAAATTAAATGTATTATTATTATGATTATAATTCAGCCACACAGGTCTGTTAGAAGAGGTTGTGCACACTTCTGCAACCACACCAAATGTTTTGTTTTAACATCTCTTATCTATGTTAAAGAAAGACCCCTGTTTGTCTCCCCTGCATTGTAATGTTGTCATGGTGCTCACAGAGGGGGCTCCACGGCTTCCCCATAAGGGAGGCGGTTCCCATGGCGACGGAGTCCGGCAGATCACTTGTGACCTTTTGCAGTTGAGATAGGCAAACATGTTTATATATACTGTGTGTATATGTATATATCATATATATACATCATATACTGTATATATATACACTGTGTATATATACACATATATAAATATATATGTCCTTGAGAGTTTGAAAGGCGCTTATAAATGAAATGTATTATATCTATCTATAAACAGATTAATTCTTTTCCATTCTTGTTTTTTTTCCATTTGTGTTGATCCTCTACCCACGCATATGTCCTCTCTTTCCAGCTTCCTTCCCTAATGTTGCCTGGCAACCTCCGAAGAAGGATGATGTGGCAAGAGTAACATCTTTATAGGTCATTCCAAGAAAGAGAGATAGAAAGAGAAAGAAAGAGAAGGGACTGGGCGAGGGTAAAATGGAGAGATAGCTTCAAAGTTCAAGGAGTGGCTTGCAGATATTTCTGTGGCTTGTTTGTCAACTTGTTACCAAGAAATGCACAAATGTATAATTTAGAAACCCCGCCCATTGTTTGACGCCTGAAAACTCGAAACCCTAATTTTGTCTTGAAAGCCAAATTTGCATCACTCACCCTTGCCTACAACTTTCGGTCTTGAATAACACACCTTTCTGTCAACCCAAAATCAAAATAACAATCACCTTTAAACCCCAAATTCTGAATTCTAGCCGCCGTCTAAAACCCATTTGTGTCGCCAGGCTTATTTCTGACTCATTGCAGCAGAAATGGAGAAAAGGTCAGGGCAACGGTTGCCAATGACAACCTGCAAGGTTGCAGTTGTGTATGAACAAAAGATGAACCGCCTGCGTCAAGTCGGAGTGCTCAGTCGCCCCCTGCTGTTCCAAATTAATCTTGTGATGGGAAATGCTGTCGCCATGCCAACACAAGAAAGGTTGTGGGTAGGCCAGGAGGGCTGACATTATTACTGAGGCGTTATAAATAGCATCCACCTTGAATGGTGAAAATCAAAGCAGCCGTGCCTTACAAAAAAAAAAAAAAAAACACGGCTTTTGAGCGCTTATGTCATTAGAGGCTCGAAATGGACCTTTTACGTTTGGTTTTCATCAAGGCCGGGCGACTATTGTCAGAAAATGAGGCAATTTGCACATTGATGTGGCAAACTCTTGAATAAATAGTACGAGTAGAGAACACGGAGCCCATATGTGTGTGTTTTTTCTTAAAAACAAATATCGAAATGATAATATTACATGGAAAGTGCAATCCTAAAATACTATTTGCTTCAATTCATGAGACATTGTGCTACTAACGTCTAAATTGCGCATCTTAGGAAATTTGCGGGATGGTAACGAAGAGGAGTTTCAAGGATGAAGCTTTATTTATTTTTGGGGGGTGAGCATTGGTATATTGTCTGTCTACATGTGTTGCTCCACACTTTGTGTTCAAATATCCATTCCTAATGCTATTCATTGGAGTTTTGCAATGTTTGTTAGCACGAAACTAAAACGGGCTATTTTGAGGAACATTTAGATGTCATGATGTCTGTTTTATATAATGTGATAATGTCAAAAAAGGGAATATTTTGACTGATTTGAAAAATGTTAAAATCGCTTTATTTAAACGTACACTTTTTTCCCGATATTTCCGTGAGCGAGCACACACACACTCACACACAAAAATTTATTTTCACTGAAAAAGTTTCTATTCGCAAATAATTGTTGTAAATGGAACATCACAGAGCGAGGACAAATGCATCATAGCTGATTCAAATCAAATGATTTATCTCAATCATTTTTCTGGGTGAAATAACACTTACAATTCAGCAATTAAAGGACAACCGACACCATTTTTTTGTTTCCTAACTGACATCAGAAAAACGTTTTATAGCATCTAAAATACCCAAAACACGCAGGCTGATATTTTTAGTCAAATGCAAAACACCCATAAAAATGATTTAAACTGTCCCAAAACGACTTCAAAATGACCCCAGAAATTGCGAGTTTAAGAAGGTCCCGCCCCCTTGTTCGTGACGTCACGCCAGGACGTCTTGTCTTGCTCGAGAATCAAAACAGTGGCTTCAGATTCGGAGAAGATACTTTCTTGTTACTCATCCAGTTATGAATATGATTCAAATAGTTGTAAAGAGGAAAGCATAAATGTTTGCAATCGATTAAAGAAGTCCTCCCGTATCATTTTGAGGCATCTGGACTCCAACGTAGCGTCCCAGAAAATGCAGAAGATGGCGCCCAAGCGCCGTTGGAAATGGGCTGATTTGTCTGCTGGGAATTTGTGTCAACTACTATCAAATAATAGTCTTGGTGCAACGGAGAAGATAAATAATTTGATTCGACTCAGCTATGATGCATTCGTCCTCACTCTGTGATGTCCTTTAAAGGACAACTGAAGTCTCCGGACAAGTTGTGTCCATAATTTGTAAAATGTCTTCAAATGACTTCGACTGAGCGTATTTGACAAAGATTCCACCGCATATAGCTATATTTTACGTTTTAAGACTCGCTCTGAATATTCAGGAAGTCTTATTTTTGAGTTGGCGACGAGTCCGTACATGACGTCACGAAAGGACCACCTCCTGACCGAAAAAAGGACACATTGTAGCAGTCCTTCCATCACGTCAATGCATTTTGCAGTACTTGTTTGGTCTGAAAACTTCGTGTTGCACCAAAAAGAGTCAGAAGAGGGCGACAAAGCTCAGTGTAAGGAATTAATCAGCCCGTGGAAAATGGCACAGAATACATTCTTTAATCGATTGCAAACATGTATGCTTTCCTCTTCATAACTATTTGAATCATATTCATAACTGGATGAGTAACAAGAAAGCATATTCTCCAAATCTGAAGCCATTGTTTTGATTCTCCAGCAAGGCAAGACGTCTTGGGGTGACGACATGAACAAGGGGGCGGGACCTTCTGAAACTGGCCACTTCCGGGTTCATTTTTGTTTGCAGATTTTGGACACTTTAAGTAATCTTTATTGGTGTTTTGCATTGGACTAAAAATATCATACTGCGTGTTTTGGGTATTTTAGATGCTATAAAACGTTTTTCTGATGTCAGTTAGGAAACAAAAAAGTGATGTCGGTTGTCCTTTAAGGATGGGTTTCATATTGTGGAGCCTGACCTCAAGTCCATGGCGTGCCTTTAGACAGCAGAGTCACAAATGTTCCTCGAGTTGGATGAATGGACACAACTAATAAGCAAAAAATAATGAGTCAAAAAAGTACAATTCCAATGCAAAGCAGAAATATGATTCAACAAAAGCGGTTTCCCCATTCCATATTTATTTGTACATTCATTCATATACAGTGTCATTTGTGGTTTAGTGGGAGTACTCATCCACAATTTAGATTTATTTTCTCTCTATAAAATATAATATCACCTTTCAGATATAAATCCTCAAGTCGTGTTCAAGGCAGTCGGTCGGCTGTGTTGACGGGCACTGCAGACGTAGAAATCACATTCTAATTATTACTAAAAACAAACAAAGGAAAAAAAAGAATTTTACAAGTCACGAGTTGGGATCGGGGGATCATGATAAAGATTTGAGGGGGGTATTCTCAAGAGGAAAACGCTGTTAAATGCGTGGAGCGGAATAATGTGTGTGAAAGTTTGTGTGTTATCCTCCCTGCTGTGACATCTTCACACGAGCTCGCTGTGACCGGGTGCTGTGTTGAAACTGTCTGTGAAAGACAAACAAATAATAAATTGCTTTTATGTTCAATGGAATAAACCATACGGCCACGTAAAGTTCTGTGGGTGTTAAATTAATTAAAGACAGGAAAAAAACATGAGGGTGATTTCTCAAGTGGGAGTACAAGTTCTAGAAGTTGCTCAAGATGGCCATTACAAAACAAAAATGGCTGACTTGCGCTTTAATTTCGAGCGTGGATCCATGACATTTTTTCTCGAATCTTGTTATGATTGCATTTTTTACACCAAATTTCATGTTTTAATCTGCTGTGGGAGGATATTTTCGTTGTAAGGGGGCTTTACGGTGGGGGAAATGGTTGCTTGGAATCAAAATAGCCGACTTCCTGTTCAATTCCACATCCATCCAATTTTGTGTTGATCGCTAAGTCAGGTGTTGCGTTTCATCTTTCAAACTTTACAAAGAGCGTTACTGCGAGAGAAATGGGTGGTTATATTTTTAAATCGTGGAAATCTCAACATGAGCACTAGAAGAGAAAACAAAGACCACGCTAACAATGTAGCATGCTAGCACAATTACACACAAGACACATGCATACACATGCGGTATATAAAAAGCAGACATGTACCAGACAAGTCCAGTGACTTATTTCTGTTTTGAGGCATTCTAGGCTTTTTCTCGGGGGGTTTGCGATTTGGGGGCTTCTCAATGCTATCGGGGCTGTCCCTGTCCGTGCCTGAATTGACCGAGGACATAAAGCGTTAGCAACATACAAAATGGTTTGTACATACAGTGATACGTCGGTTTACAAACCCCTTGGCTTAGGAACTGTTTGGTTTACGAACGTTAAATTTATGAAACTTTATCCTTGGCATATGAACTATTTTTCGGGATTCACACGCAGCACCACAATGAGTGAACGAGCCCGTTCTCCAAACAAGAAAATGGCAGCCGACTTGTTTTTGTCCTCTATTCCCTGCCCCCAGTCTTCAGTTAACGCCAAGTGATTGGTCAAGAACGCAGCAGTGAGGAAGGGGGGGTTAAACATTAAACAGATATGCAGACGACAGAGAGAGCGAGAAAATGGATAGAAAATAGTGAAATTTGGAATCATTTCAACTTTGATAGTTCAAAATCAGAGTGTAGACTGCAAGGTTAAAATATCCCATCAACCAGGCTCCACAAATAACCCGCACAAGCCATCTGTACACTTGATGCAAAAAGCTATCAACCCAGCTAAACAGAACACAATTGATGAGGAACAAGGTATAATTACCGCAGAGAAACCACGGCAACTTCACTCGGATATCGCCAAGACGTAACCTTGAAGTTCGTCATCCATTAATGATTTCAAGGCTAGCCATGGATGGTTCGAGAACGTTAAGCGCCGTACAGGCATTTATAGTGTCATTCGTCATGGTGAGGCAGCCAGTTCTGACGGTAAAGCTGCCAAAGCCTACAAGGGATCATTCCTCAAGATGGTGAAAGAAGAAGGCTACATTTCTCATCAAGTGTTTAATGCTGATGAAACCGGCCACTCCATTCCTTCAAGCCATCAACGACCATCACAAAAGTAAATAAAACGATTTTATCATACAGTACAGTTTATTTCTTTAATTACAGTCATTTATGGAATGTGACTCTCCTTACAAACAGCAATTCCCCCCCTCCGACCTCCTCCCACCCCATTCCATCAAGCCATCCACAACCATCACAAATGTAAATAAAATGACTATTATACAGTGCAGTGTATTTCTTTCATTACGATACAATAGCACATTTATTATACATAAAATAAGGTATATTTTGTGTCGTTTTACGGCTTATTTTGTAGAAAATACTGTTTTATAGGGGCCTGGGAACATATGGACCTGGGAACATATTATTCTCATTTTAATGGTTTCCTATGGGAAATAAATTTTTGGGATACACACTTACACATTGTCTGGGAACCAATTAAGTTCGTAAGCCAAGGTATCACTGTAACAGTAACGTTGACAGAGTTTTTAAACAACATCCTTCGGCGATACCTGCGTCGCATGACATGGCTTTTCTGTTCCTCTGGGGCTTGACGGGTGCCTGCGGTCTCAATCCTTCTTCGTCTGAGGGAGTGAAACCAAATCATGGGATAGCACTGTTAGGTTGTTTTACACCAAACTCATTCAAGCACACTTGAGTGATTCAAATGGGTCATTGTTACACCTTGAAGAATGGCCATTCTTGAAAATGATCAACTTTGACAACTTACTCAAATGACATCAGATGGCATAGACAAGAAAATGCTAACGCACTGTTCTAGTTACGGCGGGTTTTCCGGAGGTAGCAAAAAATCTAATGTAATGCATTTTAATGCTGTTTTTAACTCATTCACTACAATTCCGAGCGCAATCAAGTCGAACTGAGAGTCAATTTTGGTATAGTTTGTGTTCGTCCAATTTTCGGACCACTGAAAATATTCTTCTTTCAGAAATTTCAAACTCTAAGTCTTGTCTCATTTTTAAGAAAACAGTTTTTTTTCTTTGCGGAAAGTGCCACATATTTTGTCTCATTTTTAGGAAACTTCAGTACAACATTTTAGCTAATATTGTTTTTCTACCTTTAATTACGTTAGAATTTGCCTTCTGTTTTACAAACATCAAATTTAGGAGGTTCACTTCCATTTAACTCATTTGCTGCCAATCACAAATTTATTTGGGAATTGAAAATATGACGGACATCGCCATTCCGGAATTTGTTCGATTTTTGTTCTTGCTTGCGTGGGTGCCAAATAAAGCGCTGGCCATGGCCTCTGGCAAAGTTTTCCTTTCCACAAGGGGGCAGTATTAAAAATTCATCAGAATGAAAATTTTTAAAAATAGCGTCTGAAGGTCGTGGTCATAAGTACGGGTGGTCGTAAGTCGAGCTGGTCGTAAGTCGGATGTTACCTGTATTTTGTTTTTTTGTTTTGTTCTATTGACTTGTGTTTACTTCCGGGTTGAGTGAACGCTGGTGCGTGTGGCTGCCGCTGCTCACCCGCAGAAAAACTGATCCTTTGACTGTAAAGTGACCTTGAGAGTTTTGAAAGGCGCTTAGAAATTAAATGTATTATTATTTATTATTATTATTATTACTATTTATTTATTATTATTATTATTTTCACCGACCTTGACTGGCAGCTCTGTCAGGCAGACCGTGCACAGATCTGCCAAATGGCGGGGCTAAAGGTGGAGGGGGCAAAGTCCTCTCCGGTGCCGGGTCTTTCATGAAAGTCACGTAAGACGCTGTCTTTGGCTGTTGACAGTAAAGTCAGTAAATGTGTGCGCACACAGAAATAACATCTGTCGTCACCAAACTCACACCTTTTCTGGAATGGGCGGCGGTTGACCGTCCAAATCTCTTCTTTTTTCCTGGTCCTTCTTGTCTAACGTTGCTGGATCTCTTTCTCCATCGGCATCCTCTTCTGATGTAACAGGTAAATGTAAATGGTCATTGTTGTATTTTGTCTTACTTCACCCAAAAAAATGTCACACAAATCAGAAATAACTATCAATATAAATTTGATATGCGATCCATGTAGTTGGCATTACAACGACAATTATACGTCTGTGTAAGCTCTCAGTCGTACAGGAGCGGTCCATCGATGAAAAGGTTTCTACAGCCGTCATCTGTACAAATTTGAAGGTGTCGGATGTTTCGCTTCTTATGCAAGACGCTTCTTCAGCGAACTAAAGTCTTACTGGTAGTATCGGCCCTATATATATATATATATATATATATATATATATATATATATATATATATATATATATATATATATCCCCATACCACTCCCTGCCCCACTCCCTCCGGTAGTGGGGCAATCAGGCCAGTCGTTAGTCAGGAATGTAGGAACAATTGGTGGGGCTGCAGGGAGTGGTCCTCTGCTCCCCCCCAACCTGAGAGTAGGGACCTATCATAGCAGTGTCCGGCGCCGCCATGTCTGGACATTAGGGATATATATATATCTGTATATATATATAGGGCCGATACTACCAGTAAGACTTTAGTTCGCTGAAGAAGCATCTTGGATAAGAAGCGAAACTTCCGACACCTTCAAAAAAGTACAGATGATGGCTGAAAAAACCTTTTGATCGAACGACAATTATAGCGATACTCACGATTAATTATTTCAAACAAGTTGCAACGGAACAAATAATAACCATTGAATGTGTATAAGCCGCACCGGTGTATTTCAAATAACTGCTGCTGTGAAATGTAAATTTCTCCCCTGCAAGACTAACAAAGGCAAATCCAATCCAATATAAAGTGCACCGGACTATAAGGCGCACCTTCAATAAATGAAAAATGTTTTCCAAATATAATATCGAAAAAAAAATCTGAATTTAAGGGACAGCCACATTATAAGGCGCTATAGTAAAGGCTGGGGTTATCCACTACTTCTTCGATCGTGAAAAAATGGAGTCGGTGGCTGCTGACAGTTGCAAGACCTGTTGTGGCTCAGTATTACTTCACATATAAGGCGCAGGGTCAACGTTTTAAGAAAATTAAGGTTTTTGAGTGTGCCTTATACACCGGAGAGCTCGGGTGTCAAACTCAGGGCCCTGCGACCAGATGTGGCTTGTCACATCATTTTACGACGCCTGCGAAAGCGAATCAAAAATGACAACGTAATAACATGATAGGCTGTCCAAAACGTGTTAGTTGATGCCATGACCGGGATTACCGAGGTCTCCCCAATGGACTTTGCTAGGTCTCCATACATTGCTTTCTCATGACGCTCTTGCTTGGCTTTCAGGAGGCGGGGAGTCAGACACCGAGGGTTGGGTCGTGTCCTTGGAGTCCTGCAGTTTCCAATCAATCGGCGCCAAGTACGTCTTTCGTTGACACCGATTGAAACGTTGAATGTATTCCCTCTTCTGACCGACCGCGATCCCTCGTCTCTCTCTCTCTCTCTCTCTCTCTCTCTCGCCTCTTGACCCTCAAGTCCTCCCGGGAGAAATTGTCCAGATATCCCGACGCGGTGTGAAATCTTTGAGGGTGGTGCCACGTCGCGAAGTGGACTTCCCCGCCTTTACTTTGCCAGACCCGACTCAATTTTTGAAAGTTAGTGCGTATGCAGTGCTGCTTTTGTATCTTTTTGCGCGACTGCGGCCACTTTTTGCCAATGGAAGTCCAATTAAACATTGGGCGGTCTAAAAAATAGCATTGGGAGTATGACTCAATATTACTTCACATATAAGGCACACTTGCGTAAAAGGCACAGGGTCATCTTTTGAAGAAAATGAAAGCTTTTGGGTACCGGAAAATAATTGTCACGTTTTCTTACCAGGTAGCGTGTCAGAACTCTCCAATCTATGCCTTTGCTTCAATTTGGATAAATTGGGTTTGCTACTTTGCGGCGGAGGTTCAGGTTTCGCCACGCAAGAGACCGGTCGCCCGCCGTAGCCGCTTCTCCATCCTTCTACGCAAGCATCGGGACTGATGCGGATCTCCCCGCTCACTTCCTGTTTGGGTGAGGGCGTCCTGTCCGAGGGGTACGGCGGCAAAGGTCTTTGAGTGAAATAAGGCGCTTGGTTTTGTCTGTCCGCCTTCCACACACTCCTTTCCGTCCACTGGGTGTCCGACTGTATATCCATTTGCTTGCCTTCCGACCACGAGCGGTCGATCTGTCTACCGCCTAGCCGCTGTCTCTCCATCTTCCGATCGATTTGCCACTGCGTGTGTCTCTCCGCTGTCCATTGTCTGTCCTTTTGGCGGTCTGGGTGTCTGTCGGTGGTCCACGCCTCTCCTGGCTTTTCATCTGAGCGCCGCCTCTCTGTTGTGTTACGCTCTCCCGGCCTGCCGTCTATCCACATGTCCTCGGCCTGCAGCACCTCGGTGTTCCTCTGCTTGTCGTCCGCCCAGTACTTGTCGGCCTCCATCGGCGGATGCTCGGGCACTGCGTCCTTTTTGCAGCCACGAAAAAAGAAAGACATGTTATTTTCTTGGTAAGCAGTGCAGAAAACACTTTATGGAGGAAGATAATGTCAGAGATATGACAGTAATTAGATTTGGATTGGGAGAGAAACAGCAGCTTCTATATTTTGTTTTTCTACTTCCTCTTTTCCATCCGCGTTCTTTTGATCACACGGCTGCTGTGAAATGTAAATTACTCCAGTGTGAGACTAATAAACTTTTATCTAATCTAATCTAATCTAATCTAATCTAATACGCTGGGAAAAGCTATCTTTGACAAGTACTTTTGACGAGCAGCGTAAAGGGTGTGTTTAAAGTGACAGCGCTATGACAAACCGGATATGTATTTAGTAGTTTCGTACAAATCTTAAATTTGACTGTACCTCAGTGGGAGAGTAAAAGGGGTGTTTGCTCCCTCCCATCCCTGATTGTAGAAAGCCTGGAAATGGTTGCGGCGGACTCAAAGCCAGAGTATTTTTCCCATCGGGTCCGCTGGCAGACCTCGGGGGCTGGAGGAGCGTGTATACATTTTCTGTGGCCGGCCTAAAGATAGTACACAGGAGCATGAACAGTTGGCGATACTGCTGAGACAAACAGTCGAACACACAAATGCTCCCAATGGAACTTCAGATCCTGATGTCAGTACCTTAGACACCCCCCACCCCAAACAAACCCCCAAAAAAGATGGATGGGTTTGACTCTAGTTATTTTCTGGCACAGAGTATGCAAACTGCCGGCTGTCGTCGACATCTGTGTCTTCACGCCTGTGTACACCCTAAATCGCGCGGTATATTTAGTGAGATGAGGCACATATTTGTCGGGGATACTCGGGTGATTCACGGCTGATTAATGTCCTCAGAAGAACTACGAAGAAGCGAGAGAGGTCACTCGAAGATGCGTAGCAGATGGTATTTTAGTGGCATCGTTTTGATGTGAGAGTAATAAAATCGAAATCTAATTTAATGGAATTTAATTTAATAATCATACATTACATTTATAAACCCCTTTCAAAACTCAGACACTTTACAATTACAGGATAAAGTTTTTTCTGCGCCTGAGCAATGGGATTTAATTTAATGTAATGTAATCTGATCTAATATAAAAATCTAATATAATAATAATATAATTATAACAATAACAATATAAGATGACAATCTAATCTAACATAAGATAAGATATGATAGGATAATATAATATAAGATAAAATAAAATAAAATTTCATCTGTGCTGTATGTCATGCATATTAGCATATTTGACAATAAAGCTGACTTTGACTTTTGATAATATAATATAATATAATATAATATAATATAATATAATAAGAATAAAAATAATAAGATTTTAAGATATTAAGATACTGTATTAAGATATTAAGATAATAATATAATATAACATCTATCATAACACAACACAACATAACATATAATATCATTTATCATATATAATATAATATAATATAATCTAATAAGATAAGAATCCTCCATTCCTTTTCAATTGCTGCTGTGGACTGCAAATTTCAAATAAAGGTATTCTGATTCTGATTAATATCATGTAAATAATATCCTATAATATCATATAATAACTAAAAGGATGTTAAAATTCATTGTGAAAGGAATACCGAATGGAGACCGCCCAAAAGGCAGCTATGCGAACCGCTATATTACCTGCATTTTTAAATGACTGTCGGGTGATAATGATTGGTGCATGAAATCAACAATATTACTTCAAAGTCCCTTGATGTACGTGTGAAATGACTTTTCCACATGTAAACCCAGCAAGTAAAAAGGGCTTTTCAATCAATGTCGGTGTACAGACCCCACTGACGCCCGAGCAACAGTGTGATCGCCGTAATATTCAGCGTCGGAATCCTGGTTGGACAGCATCTGGTTGCGGTTTCTGCGGAAACCAAAGATGGCGAGTACGTTTCTTCTCTTCTTCCTCCTCAGTGAGTGCGTGTTGTGCAGAGAGGAGAGTTGACTGGAGGAGGAGAAGAAGAAGAAGAAGAAGAAGGTCAGAGATGGCATTTCAGACAAACACGGTCCTGTTTGGCACAGTCATGCCACATGTCCTCTGTCAACTCATCGTTGAATCCAAAAAGCACATGCTTTTTTTTATTCCGTTTGTCCTTCTGCTGTTTAGTTGTTGCTAGGCAACATCTCTCCATACACAATGGTTAACCTCTTTAAATTCCTCCTCTTATTTTGTCATTATGTATTCCGATTGCAAATCTTTTTCTAAAGCATTTCTGCATTTTCTTCTTCTTCTTCTGAATGGAACATTTAAAGAAGCTCAACATTTCTACATATGCTACTTGTGTAAAAATCACTTCACTCATGTATGAGTAATATTGTTGATTTTACAAAATTAAAGATTGTTTCTTAATTAAGTATTGAAAAAAAAAATCTAAGTTTCTGCTTGTCTGCGAAGCTCAATGCATTCAATGACCTTTACATGAATACGATCTAATGAAAGAATTAAATGTTACTACGCATATATAATTGATGGTTTCTTTGAAATTAGCACGTCTCCCAATGTTCACGGGTGCATTCAATTACCCCCGAAGAAAATAAAAATGCAATTCTGGATGCATTTTATTGTGGGGCAGAATGACTGAAAATTACGCATTTAATAAAAAGCTAATTTTGACTGGTGCATTCAAGGACCCTTGGATAAAAGAGAAACACCTGTTAATTTCAAGGATGAAAACAAATTCCGCGGTGCTTCTGATACAATTTCTAACGTGGGTGATTTCCTCTGAAATTAAGTTTTTGATTTGTGTTGAGTTATAGGAAACATAAAAAACTCCATGAGTGGTGATTTATGAAAATGTTAAAGGACAACTGACGTCTCCGGACAAGTTCTATCCATAATTTGTAAAATGGCTTCAAATGACTTCTACTGAGCGTATTTTACAAAGATTCCACCGCATATAGCTATATTTTACGTTATAAGACTCGCGCTGAATATTCAGGAAGTCTTGTTTTTGAGTTGGTGACGAGTCCGTACGTGACGTCACTAAAGGACCGCCCTACACCGTAAAAAAGACGCAATGTATTTTGCTGTATTTGTTTGGTCTGGGGACCTTGAGTTGCACCCAAAAGCCGCCAGAAGAGGGCATCCAAGCGCCATATAAGGAATTTAAACAGCTTCTTCCCCCAAGCCATTAACTCTTTGAACTCTTCAACAGTAGCCAAAATGGAACTGTATAGTGCCACTTAGCAGTTTTTTTGACGACGATACTAGTGCAGGGTGTTCTACCGGAAACAAATTCCTTGTGTGTTCTACATACTTGGCAATAAAGATGATTCTGATTCTGATTCTGATTTATCAGCCTGTGGAAACGGAGGTGGCCACTGGAGTTTGCCATTTTGTGCCTCTTTTTTTGGGTGAGAGATTTTCACCCAATGTTGCCTCAAAATGGCACAAATAAATTCTTTCATCGATTGCAAACATGTATGCTTTCCTCTTCAGAACTATTTGAATCATATTCATAACTGGATGTGTAATAAGAAAGCATATTCTCCGAATCTGAAGCCATTGTTTTGATTCTTGAGCAATGCAAGACGTCTTGGCGTGACGTCACGAACTGGGGGCGGGGCTTTCTGAAAATGCCCAATTCGTAGCTCATTTTTTTGCAGATTTTGGACACTTTAAGTCATTTTTATTGGTGTTTTGCATTTGACTAAAAATATCATACTGCGTGTTTTGGGTATTTTGGATGCTATAAAACGTTCTTCTGCTGTCAGTTAAAAAACAAAAAAGTGACGTCGGTTGTCCTTTAAGAGGGAAGAAGAAAGCACTTACCTATCTGGTAGGACTCTTTTGGTATAGAAATCTGGAAATCCATCATCCAGCGGGCTTATTCCTCCATTTTCACTACAATTCTGATTACACACAAAAAAGTAACACATAAAAATGTGCTTCAGGGTTACTTTGTTGACACTTGATTCTTTTTACGAATGTAATCAAAGAAATAGATTGCCATTTCCGGAAAGATGACATGAGCCAACGGCTGTTATCTTATTCGGATAGATCTCTCTCTTTTTTGACAAGTGCAAAGCAAAAAAAGGCTCAGAGACAGTTTTGGGTCATGTTGAATTCAAGGCACCAGTGAGCTGTAAATATAAAATTAGCAGCTTTTCAATGAACAAAACAAAAGAATGGGGTTAAAAATAAAAACAATCCACAAATTGGCAAATTTAAGATTGATGAAATATGAATAAATACGCAGCGGTGCATTGTCCTTGTACCGACTATTTATTTATTTGTGTATTTATGTGTGTGTTTATTTATTTATTTATTCATTTTTCTATTTATTTTCTTATCTATTTATGTATTTATTTAGATTCACTTATTCACAAAGAGGGTACAGAAAGTGCTGAAGAATGAATGACTCTCTGTGTCTGTGTTGTCATATTATTTGTTATTTAGTTTTTTTGTTTTTTTTTTACTTCATGTTACTTCCGGGATGAGTGTGGCTGCCACTGCTCACCCGGAGAAAAAATAACCTGTGACTGTAAAGTGTCCTAGAGAGTTTTGAAAGGCGCTTATAAATGAAATGTATTTTTTTTTCTACATACATACTGTATCTACAGGTTACCTCTACTAAAGTACACAGTGTTTAACTAATCCGCTGCCATTCCCGAATTTATTCGGGTTTTAGTCGTTCTTGCATTGCAGATAAAGCGCTGGTCAGACCTCCGGCAATGTTTTTTCCCTTCCACAAGGGGGTAGCATTTGCCTTTTGTCCATGTTAGCGCTTTGTTACAGCTTCAGCTGTTGTTAAAGTGCTACATAAATCAGTATGCATGTTGCATTATATTTTGTACGGCTGCCCCCATTTCAAGCTCAGATAACTCCAGACCCATACAATTTAGGAATTAACTCTTTTTTTTTCTGATGAAAGAAGATAGTCTAAGGTTTCTAATGCCGCATTGAATGTGTATGTAGTCCTAAAACACAATATCCTGTGGGTCCTGGAATTTGACTGACAATGACAAAAACCCTGGTTTCTACAAATGATGAGGTTGATAGAGGAAGTAGTCAGAGTGAAAGGTCCCAAACCGTATCGGCTGGTAGGTATCCTCCTTTGTGCCTGCGTGGAGGTCTCGGGCGAACCCTGGTCACGTGGTGGAGAGGCAGACCCTGCGTGGGCAACTCAGAGAGACCCTCCCAGGAGGCTGACCGGGAGAGCGGCGTGGAGTAGGATTGGATAGAAGGGGGCGGCGAGGAGCTAGAGTCATCGCAGAGACCTAAAGGACCAAGACAATACACTTTGTAGATGGATAGATCCTGGAATGGTCGGCAGTCAATCCCCCTGCACATACGGACCTTGATGTTCACATCTTTGGAGCACGGGGAGAACATGCAAATTCCACACATAAGAACCAAGACTCAAACCCATGACGTCTTACTGTGACGCAGACATGTAATCATGACAACACACCATACTGCCCATAACAGTTCAACAATCAATCGAAATTTGATTGTTAATTGTCCCTATCATCAATCAAGACTATTCCTTTATACACCCATTACAGTTTTGCTGCCACTGAACAAAAAAGAATGATTCATCTTTCAGACGGGAGGACTGCAAAAAGGAATAATGGGCTCATCAGAAAGTACGCTAATGGAGCAATTTGTGTCACTGCAGGGGGGGGGGGGGGGTTCGGAGGTCTGACGGGAAAAAAGACAAGTCGAGGCAGGATGTGTGGTTTACTACTCACTCAGCCTGGTGGAGACGGGTCGTATTCGTCTTGTTCTTGAGCTGCGCTTCTTAATGGCTATTGTGTCCTGGAAGGGAGAAGGATGATGAAAGACTGAGACATAAACATGGTGTCTAGACCAAAACAAAGAGTTGAAAAAAATAACTTTTTAAGCCTTTTTTTGTTGTTGCTGCAATGTTTTACACAATCTTCCAACAAAAGTGCAACATATAAAATAAAGATAATAAATAACAACTGAGACTCAACAAATACAGAAATCTTTGAAGCATTTAAAGTATCAAGTTTGGTTGTTAGCATAGACAACTAGTAGCTTTGCAGAAAAGTTACCGGACTGAAGAAAGTAAGGAAAACGAGAGGGCTGAAGATTGACCCCTGAGGAACACCTCCAAAGACACAGACTCAATTTTAGCTGTATTTGCACTTGGCTAGCATCTATCCTAGGTTGTATCTTGCATATTGCGCAAAATTGGGAATTTTGTGAGGCGGGGGGCGTGTCTGACCGCAAATGGAAGACCCGTGTCATAAAACTCAACAGGAAGTGAACCAATTTGAGGAGAACTTTTGGGCGAAATCCGGCCCTTGTTGTCCCAAAACAGCTTGTGTTAGACATTTGGGGGAAAGCTTTTTTTTTTGTTTAACCTATGCCGATATCTATTGTGCTGTACTTTTTGAAGATTATTTTGAGGATTGGCTATGAAAAACAGGTCGCCGGGTCAGTTCATTGCTGCTCGTGGCTTTTTAATGATGCTTCTACCTGAGGTGGAGCAGAACTAGATCCCTGTGGTTCTCCTCACAGCGCACCCTCACTTACTATACTGGTGCCGAGCTCCTCCTCAGTGATGTCCAGAGAGTCTCTATGTTTATTGAACCTCCAGCCCGTTCCCTCTTCGCAGGACCCATCCCGGCGTTTGTGATGAGACACCTGGCGGGTCTGGGATGGAGAGCGGAATTTTCAAGATGGATTTTTGACCCCTCAAAGAACGCATGAAAAAGGATTTGGATAACATTGTATTTACCAATGTCTTGTGGGTGGCGTAGAGTTCCTGGAGGATTTGGTCCACGATGGAGTTAGTCAGATAGGAGACAACAGACAGTTTGACTTCTCTGTAGAAAGATTAAGAAGGGAAACGAGTGAATGTGAGTTATTCCTTTGGTTTTAAAGGACAACCGACATATCCGAACAAGTTGTGTCCACAATTTGTAAAATGGCTTCAAATGACTTCTACTGAGCGTATTTTACAAAGATTCCACCGCATATAGCTATATTTTACGTTTTAAGATTCACGCTTAATATTCAGGAAGTCTTGTTTTTGAGTTGAGGGTCCGCACGTGACGTCACTAAAGGACCGCCCTTGACCGAGATTTTCCCCCAATGTTGCCTCAAAATGACCGGGATAAATTCTTTAATCGATTGCAAACATGTATGCTTTCTTCTTCAGAACTATTTGAATCATATTCATAACTGGATGTGTAACAAGAAAGCATATTCTCCAAATCTGAAGCCATTGTTTTGATTCACGAGCAATGCAAGACGTCTTGGTGTGATGTCACGAACTGGGGGCGGGACTTTCTGAAAATGCCCAATTCGCAGCTCAATTTTTTTTGCAGATTTTAGACACTTTAAGTCATTTTTATTGGTGTTTTGCATTTGACTAAAAATATCATAGTGCGTGTTTTGGGTATTTTAGATGCTATAAAACGTTTTTCTGGTGTCAGTTAAAAAACAAAAAAGTGACGTCGGTTGTCCTTTAAATGAGACAAGTGGAATGATAATGACTCCTTAGAAAACAAGACAAACTATTGGTGTTGTATCTTCCAAAGTAGATAACTAACGACAATATGTGAGATGAAATATGTGTACAATTGTAGATTAAAAAAACAAGTTTGGTGTTGCACTTTACTATTGAAACAAAATAAAAGACAAATTATGGATATTGGACTTTCTGAAAAAGAAGACAAGATGTTTTTTTATACTTTCACTATGTACAGTTTTTTATGAAACATTTTTTGCAGTTACATTATACACCTCCACTTCTGACATTTTTTACTAAGCTTAGAATATCTTGTTTTTTATGTCTTTACCCCCTAACCCCCTTTCAAATTGCTGCTGTGGACTGCAAATTTCCCCTTTGTGGGACTATTATAGTAATTTTTGCTTTTACATTCTCCCCCCAAAAATAATCCAGAAAATGGATGACAAACTTTGATAAAAAGAAGACAAACTTGTGTTAATGTGTGTAAAAATGTCGATAAACTCCTAGAAGTAAATTCTATACAGTTAATAATAATAATAATATAATACATACAACATAAACATGAAAGACTTACTCTAAGGCTCGGTGGACATCCTGCGCTGCTCTTTCCATCAAGGCGGTGCGAATGGCGGGACGTGGAACGGACACGCGATCAGCGACGGATGAGAGCGGGGGGGTCAACCGCTCCGCCGCGGCAGATGATAAGGGACAGAGTTCACGGCAGAGAGACACCATCGAATCAACGATCACCTGCACAAGGAAGAAGTTTTTTTGAGTAACTTAAGGTGGAGGAAGCGAATTATGATTTTTGGCATACGGTATTTCTTGATGTATAAGGCACACCCCCAATGAATGGTGTATTTTCAAACATTTTCCATATATAAGGCACACTTGACTATAAGTATCTCAATGAACTCAATGAATGAAATACGTTTGGCAAATATAATATATTTGCCAAACGTATTTCAAATATAAGGCATATTTATAAACGTTTTTCAAATATAAGGCACACCACATTATAAGGCGCTACAGTAGAGGCTGGGGTTACGAACTGCTACTTCTACATGGGGAAATGGAGTCGTGGCTGCTGACAGTAGTTGCGAGACCTGTTGTAGCTCAATATGAGTTCAGATATAAGGCGCACCTGCGTATAATAATAATACATTTGATTTCTAAGCGCCTTTCAAAACTCTCAAGGTCACTTTACAGTAACTGGATCAGTTTTTTTTCTGTGGGTGAGCAGCAGCAGCCACACGTGCCAGCGTTCACTCAACCCGGAATAACTCAAATAGATAGAAAGCTAGCCAGCTAGCTAATAGATAGTAGCCAGATAGCTAGCTCGGTAGATAGCTAATAGATAGACAGCCAGATAGCTAGCTAAATAGCTAATAGACAGAAAATAGATAGCTATCTAGGCAGCCAGCTAGGTAGCCAGCTAGATAGCTAGAAAGCTAGGATACACATATAAGGTGCGGGGTCACCTTTTGAAGTAAATTGAGGCTTTTCGGTGTGCCTTATACACCGGAAAATACGGTAATTGGGATTTGTGTGACAGAGAAACAAACTCATACACGTCAAAATGAAGCTCTTCAACTAACTTTCGCATTGATGAAAAAGTTTCTTCAGCCGTCATCTGTATTTCTTTGAAGGTGTTGGATGTATCGCTTCTTATGCAAGAAACTTCGTCACTAACTTTGGCATTGTTCTTTCTTTTGGGCCAACAAGCCTGAGCACAAAAAAGCATTTACCTGAAGCTCCTTGTCTGCGGCTTTGGCAAGCTCGCCGGCAAGCGAGTCCAGACGCTGTCGTACTGGCCCATCCACAGAGAGAACGTGGGCCAGCTCGCATAGGGAGGGGAATAGCTTGGAGCATACAAAAAAAAAAAAGAAACCGTGCTTATCGTTTTTTTTTTGCTCCATGTGACAAAAGTCTGATGGCGAACTTCCCGAGACTCACCGCGCGGGAATTCCTGGCCTCTTTCAGCACTTGTTTGGCTGCTTGAATGTCATCCGCCTCACCGACGCCTCGCAGCAGGCAGACTTGGTTCTGAACGCGTGCGCATAGACGTTCCATCACCTTGGAAACACGGACATATAGACACACACAAATATTTGGACTGATTTCTCAATTTGATTATGGTTTCTTAATTTTGATCAGGTTTGTGCAGTTTGGATGATTTATTCATACGTCTGTGTAAGCTCTCAGTCGTACAGGAGTGGTCCATCGATGAGAAGGTTTCTTCAGCCGTCATCTGTACAAAAGCCACATCAAGTATGTCCGAAACCTTCACTTTTGTACAGATGACGGCTGAAGAAACCTTCTCATCGATGATTTATTCATGAATGTATTTATTTTGTGGGGGCCATATTGAAAAATTGTGAAACATTCAGTCATTTATCATTTGTAACATTTTTTTCGATCTTTGTGGGTCAGAATTTTGTAAGATTGATGTTGATGTTACATTCGTCACATTTTTGTAGTATATTTGTCAGATTTTTTTTTTTAGCCAGGTGTTCGTTATTGTTGTTTGCCTACCAACACATTTATTTTTTATACTTTAGTGTGTTTTTTTTACACATGATTTTCATCATTTTTGTCATGTTTTTTTACGTCAAAAATTTTAGTAGCTTTGTCAGATTTTTTGTACTGTAAATCAGATTTTTTTTTGCCAGATATTTTTTTTAATTTCATTTAGCTTATTAACATTTTTCACTTGTCATTCGTTTGTATTTTTTTTATGAATGCTCATCTTTTTTGCCATGTTTATCAGTTCTTTTTTTCTTTGTCAATGACCTAATTTTGTTAGAAATATACCAGATCCTTGTCAAAGTTTAGTTGTATTTTTATTATATATATATATATACAGTAAAGTCTCGTTATATCGATATTCAAGGGAGTCCGAAAAAATATCGATATAACCGGGACTATCGATATATACGACCCTGTTTGCATGTTATTTTCTCCGTGCGTGCATAGAAATAGTATCGATATAACCGGGACTATTGATATATCCGATATCGATATAACGAGACTTTACTGTATATATATATATATATATTTTTTTTTTACACACACTTTGACATGAAATCAATGCTAAACACCAGAACTACCTGCTCTGCGGTGCTGGTGACGAGGCCTTGATGCAGCCGAAGAGCCTGACGCTGGGAGAAACGCTGAGTCTGGTTGTTCCTCACCAGTGCCCGCTGGATCTGTGCAGAATGTCAGGAAATAGGCTGTCATAACCCACTTCAAAAAATAAAAACAAGCGTAAAAAAAAACAACAACAAAAAACAAGGCACTGACTTTAGTAAGTGCCTGCTCCGTCCTTTCGGGGGCGCTGCGGTATGCCTGGCTGATGTCGCTCAGGGGGAGAGGCATGTACTGCAGGGTGAAATTACTAAAGATAGGAGGAAAGAAGTGGGAATGAGTTGATTCAAACACGCATGGTATCCACTTATCCACGGCTGCCACCATTTTTTTGCGGGTTAGTTAAGTTCAATATGCCCAGTGGACAAGGCCAGCCCATAATATCCAGGCTATGCTCGAGAGTGAGTAATACCCTCTCCACCCATGTCATACTTGGCCTGAGGCAACGACTGAACATTTTAAGATAGCAATGTGGAGAGCATCAATTTGTCAGGCTCGTGTTGCCGACTTCAACTTGGGCAATGCAAGTCTCGCAGCACAAATTACAAAATGTGATAGAATAACTACTAACAAAAAAATGGTGGTCATCAACAACAGTAAAAATGCAGGAAATAATGGCAATGGAGTGATTTAAAGGACAACTGACGCTTCCGGACAAGTTGTGTCCATACTTTGTAAAATTACTTTAAATGACTTCTACTGAGCGTTTTACAAAGATTCCACCGCATATAGCTATATTTTACATCTTAAGACACATGCTGAATATTCAGGATGTCTTGTTTTCGAGTTGGTGACGAGTCCGTACGTGACGTCACTGAAGGAACGCCCCTGACAGAGAAAGCGACACACAATGCATTTTGGGTACTTTGTTTGGTCTGAAAACATCGTGTTGATCCCTGTTGATGGTGACATTAGAAGTAAAACACATAAATAACGCCATGGTGAATCGTTGTGTGTTGCACCAAGACTACTATTTGATACTAGTTGACACAAATTCCCAGCAGACAAATCAGCCCATTTCCAACGGAGCTTGGGCGCCATCTTGTGCATTTTCTGGGCGCTACATTGGAGTCCAGACGCCTCAAAATGATACGGAAGGAATTCTTCAATCGATTGCAAACATTTATGCTTTCCTCTTCAGAACTATTTAAATCATATTCATAACTGGATGAGTAACAAGAAAGCATCGTCTGCGAATCTGAAGTCATTGTTTTGATTCTCGAGCAAGGCAAGATGTCCTAGCGTGACATCACGAACAAGGGGGCGGGACCTTCTGAAACTGGCCACTTCCGGTTTCATTTTGAAGTCGTTTTTGGACACTTTAAGTCATTTTTATTGGTGTTCTTCATTTGACTAAAAATATCAGCCTGCGTGTTTTGGGTATTTTTGATGCTATAAATCGTTTTTCTGATGTCAGTTAAGTAACATAAAAATGGTGCCGGTTGTGCTTGTTAAAATGTGATTTAAAAGACATTCTTTGGTCCTTACTGTTCGAGTGCTCTGGCCACATCGAGAAATCCCGCTGCGGAGGTGTTGTTGCGATCCCATGTCACGCTCCTGTAGCGAGCATGCAGATGGTGAACATTTGCCCCCAAATCATCCACTTTTTCCACCCCGTCTAACCGCTGCGTGAAAACACATTCCTCCCCTTCCCTTTAATGGACTTCACATGGTTACCGTAGAGTGGTGTTGATCTGCAGGGCTTTGCTCAGCATCTTGGCGCCGATGTCATCCATGTGATTACCACTCAGGTCCACTTTCCTCAGACAGGTGTTGCTCCCCAGGGCGTTGACTAACACCGTGCCCCGAGAACGGAGTCGGGAGTCGGTCAGCGACAGGGTCTGCAGGGCCTGAAGAGGAATCGGAAGCGTGTCTCCATGTGATTTGATGTGCAATATGTTTGAATTATTGACTATACGTTTGTTTATAGTGATATAGAGATTGTGAAACACTGTGAAAATGGGTGACAGCAATAATTTTTGTTCCGGGGGAATGTGACGTGAAATTTCACGTCATTTGTGAGGACTCGGGCGGATTATAAGAACAAATGAAAAGCCTTTGTAACAAAATCCAAGATAAACATGACTGTATAAACATTTACACATTTTATATTAGTGTGAAGGTCATTTTGACGGGTTGTGCCATAAACCACAGCAGCAACAGTATGTCCTGAGGAAGCACGACACTTTAAGAGAGGCAGGAACATAGAAATACAATAAATCGATCTATCGATCTCGATATCGCTATAGATATAGTTATATATACAGTGTGACCTCAACTTACAAACACCTCAACTTACAAACTTTTTGTCTTACAAACGTCAAATTTATGAAAATTAAACCTTATAATAAGCACTATTTTCATAATACACACCCACCACGGCTGGCGGAGTGATCTTCGGCGGAAGCACACGACCGAACAGCACCAACAGTCCTAATGGAAGGTGACTCTCCTTCCATAAGCCATCAACGACCATCAAAAAGGTAAACAAAACTTTATTTTACAGCACAGTTTATTTCTTTAATTACATTCATCATGTAATGCGCCTCTCTTTCCAAACAGCGATTCCCTTTGACCTTCGACCTCCAACGCCATTCCATCAAGCCATAAATGACCATCACAAATGTAAATAAAATGACTTTATGATACAATGCAGTGTATTTCTTTCATTACAATACAATAGCACATTTATTATACATGGAATAAGGTATGTTGTGTGTAGTTTTAAGGCTTATTTAGTTGAAAAGTATATTTTATGGAAACCCGGGAACGGATTATTCCCATTTTAATGGTTTCCTATGGGAATTTTTTTTTGAGATACACTTTTCGCCTTACACACTCTGTCTGGGAATCAATTAAGTTCGTAAGTTGAGGTCTCACTGTACATATACATATATATATATATATATATATATATATATATACACATTTTCCCCCAAATCATCTACCATTCATCATCTCCATTGCTGAATGCTAATCTTAGTCATCATAATGACTATCTGTGTCTTTGTGTTGTCATATTACAGTAAAGTCTTGTTATATCGATATTCAAGGGAGTCCGAAAAAATATCGATATAACCGGGACTATCGATATATCCGACCCAGTTTGCATGTAATTTTCTCCGTGCGTGCATAGAAATAGTATCGATATAACCGGGACTATCGATATATCCGATATCGATATAACGAGACTTTACTGTATTAGTTATTTAGTTTTTTTCTTCTTTTGACTTCAAGATGGCGCCGCAAGCGCGCCTGTATTTTGTTTTTAGAATTCTTTCCTCCCTAAATTCTTCCTTTCACAACTTTGCTGCTGTGAAATGTAAATTTCTCCACTGCAAGACTAATAAAGGTAAATCCAAATAAAAATCACATTTCATGTCCATTTAGATGGGTCATCTTGCCCTTACTTACACATTCCTCCTCTTGAATAAGCTGCACCAACTTCTGCAGGACTTCATCCAGAACCCTGCAGATGTAGAGAGGGGAAGAATGGATAAGCCACATCTAATTATTGCAATTTTCGGCACAGCTGCATAGTAAGTGAGAAGCTGGCAGCATATAAATAGTGAAGTAGGGGCAACATAGTTGTTATTTCCAGCTGGCATAGGCTGCGCTCACAGTACATAGATTTTTTTTCCATGCGTAGGCTCGACCCGAGATTCAAATAATCATTTCAATCATTTCATCAGTTCAATTAGTGACGCAAATCACCTGTTTTTGATGTTGAAATTCTTGCCCAGATGAAGGTGTTTCAACGATGGGTGCCTAGAGAGGGCGGGCAGCACCGTGAGCAAATCTGCATCCAAACCTGTCGACACGAGAACAACTCAAAAGCCGCCCGGGTACAAACTCGACAAAAACAAGGCAAGGTCAAGGTGAGTGTGGAACAAGAGGGGATGGCTATGTCACCCTGTGTCCTCGTACCGTTGTCTGAGATGTCCAACGTGCCGATAGAAGAGACTCTGGGGAAGAGCTCCTGGAGGACAGCGGCTCCTGCACATCGAAGCTGGGGGATTGAAGTTAAAGAGACAAGCACATCGTTCATTGTATTCTGGTTCTCCGCTGAGGTAAATCTATCCATTGTTCGCAGTTTGGGTTTAAGACTAACCTCGTGACTCCATTCATTTATTTTATTACGAACATGTGAGATGCAGATATCATATTTGCGCTGGTCAATGTTGTTACATTACCCCTACAATCGAAGTGACCTGAAGCGGAATTGACCTGTATACTGTAATCATTCCTTAAAGGACAACAGACGTCTCCGGACAACTTCTGTCCATAATTTGTAAAATGGCTTCTAATGACTTATATGGAGCGTATTTTACAAAGATTCCACCGCATATTGCTATATTTTACGTTTTAAGACTCGCGCTGAATATTCAGGAAGTCTTGCTTTTGAGTTGGTGACGAGTCCGTACATGACGTCACTAAAGGACCGCCCCTGACCGTAAAAAAGACGCATTGTAGCGGTCCTTCCATCACGTCAATGTATTTTGCTGTACTTGTTTGGTCTGGGGACCTTGTGTTGCACCCAAAAGCCGCCAGAAGGCCAGAAGAGGGCGTCCAAGCACCATATAAGGAATTTATCAGCCTGTGGAAACGGAGGTAGCCACAGGAGGTCGCCATTTTGTGCCTCTTTTTTGGGTGAGAGCTTTCCCCCCAATGTTGCCTCAAAATGGCACAAATAAATTCTTTAATCGATTGCAAACATGTATGCTTTCCTCTTCAGAACTATTTGAATCATATTCATAGCGTACAGATCCTTTGATGTGTTTGCCATAAATACACTTTGCTTCCAAAAGAACAAACTGAATTTACAATCTCACATAATACATCGATTCTGATGACAACAGAGTTACATAATTATCCTCTCGGTCAGGTGTCGAGAACCTATGGCTCGCGAGCCATATATGGCTCTTTTGATGATTGCATCTGGCTCGCCGATAAAACTAAATACATATTCTCACTTTTTCACTCTTCAGTTCCTGTTTGGGCGGCAGTTGGCTGAAAGCGCAAATTTGATTGGATGCCACTGACCTAGGTTGGCTGAAAGCGGAATTTTGATTGGATGATACTGACCTAAGGTGGCCATTGATGTTTAAAGAACAATTTTGATTGGATGATACAGACCTAGGTGTGTGCGTGGCTGTCACTGAAAAACATTTCTAAATATTTTACTTTTATGGCTCTCTTAGTCACAAAAGGTTCCCGACCCCTGCTGTAGGTGTTACTTTTTGTAGCTCCAAAAAGCAGGCTAACATAAAAAAGTACCGGTATGATAAACTAATCTGTGCTGACATACTTCATGTTTTCATTCTTCTTCTTTCAAATTTACAATTGTGAATTTAATAAGCGTGCTGCCACCAAATGGTCAATAGGAGAATTACACCTGACTTTCACAATTGTTAGATCAAATTAGATTTACTGAGGAGATAAAAAAATGAACATGTCGTAATATCAATGGACACAGTGAATGAACTGAGGCTTGCAAAATATTTAAACAACTAACCAGCGTCGCATTCATTCATGGTGAATTGACGGAATAGAATTATTTGACATCAGCTTCGGATAAGTGACACATACAGTACTTCAGGGGTGTCAAAGTCATTTTTTGCCGCGGGCCACATTGTAGTTATGGTTTCCTCTCGAGGGCCGTTATGAATTTGGGGAACCCATTAGAATGTTTAAATCCCTCAAATATTACATATAGAGCACACAGCAAATTAATGAATAACTCGTTTTCAAATCTGAAGTCAAGAATAATGACTTTTATTGTGGTTGACATCCAAAAATATGACATTTTGGCTCCGATTTTAGCAATCATGATGGAATTTAACAAGTTTGATTTGCTTTCGCGGGCCGAAAAAAATGATGTGGCGGGCCGGATTTGGCCCGCGGGCCTTGACTTTGACACCCGTGCAGTACTTGATCGCTCAGTGAAGTTGTCAACACAGTGAGGTGATATTCATATTTGGTGATGTGTCCATCGTACACAAACTCACTTCACATCCACTGATGTCGAGATGAAGGTCATTGATATGAGGGTTGGATGTTAAGCCCATGAGGAGAGCCCTGTGGAGTTAAGAAGAAAATAATGTTGTAACATGAAAGGAGTGCTTCGCCACCAATTATTGGGTGCCTGGAGTCCTTTCCAAGTCATTAAGTGTGAAGTAAAACTACCAAGTCAAGCTTGATACTGCCAATGTGTGAAAATGAGTGTGTGAGTGAGCTTTGAATCAGGGAGTACCTGAGGACATCAGGGGGGAGTTTCATGGCGGCCAAGCTGACGTGGGTGAGACTGAACGCCGATCTGAAGAATTGACGGAACAACGGCAGCGTGTCCTTCCCTTTTCTGTCAGATACAAAAATATGTTTTGAAAGAGAGCAGGAAAATAGAAAGAGAGACGAACGAGAGTGGCCATACAGACAAGTGTTGATGTTGTTGACATGCTGAGCACAGAGATTGCATACAAATCCAAAAAGTGGGGGTCAAATGACAGACGGCCCCACTTAAGTATTCATACACTGCGAGAGCTCTCAAAATGAGTCTGTGGAGAGCAAACGTGCCGTTCCACTGAATTGCTACCAAAAAAAAAAAAAAAAATACAAAACAACATTACCTTGATTCCAAGTTTAAATCATTCAGTGAAAAAAAAATGTGACTTGATTTTCATCGGACTCTATATTAAATCGGTAATAGCCATTGAAATAAATTGAAGTGACATTAATTCGTTTCAACCCTTGAAAAAAATGTATTTTTGTTACGTTTTGAATTAAGAAAACTCAAAATGTGTCCACTCCAGTGCCAGGGTTTTTGTCATTTTCACTCAAATTGCAGGACCCACAGAATATTGAGTTTTAGGACGACATAAACATTCAATGTAGTAAAAGAAACCTTAGACTCTCTTCTTTCACCAGAATAAAAGTGTTAATTCCTAAATTATATGGCTCTGGAGTTAACTGAACTTGAAATGAGAGCTGTACAAAAGTCAAATGCTGCCCCTACATGGGAGGGAAAAACATTGCCAGAGTTCTGACCAGCACTTTATCGGCACCCCCCGCAAGAAAAACCAAAACCCAAACAAATTCGGGAATAGCACTACACGTCGTGCTTTTTAATTCCCGAATAAATTCGGGAATGGCAGTGAATGAGTTAAAAATAAAAACGATATGAGATAAAATAAATTCTAGAGAATATAGTCGTCAGTCAATAGATAAGATAAGATCCTTTTCAAGCTCAACATAATTTTTTGGACCCATTCTACCCAAAGAATTGCACAAATTACACCTTTCTTACTAAATTGATCTTTGCTTTTCATTTTGGCAAACAAACCTGCGAGAACATTGTTTTAGTTTTATTTAAGGAATCCTGGAAAAGATAGATGATCAAAATCAAAGTGGAGATGCAGGACCATGACAGAATGAGAGAATGAAGAAGACAGCTCGATGAAGCTCGTAAGAGAGTTTCAAAGTATCTTCAATTGTTTTCGCCCTTTTGCGCCCAGGCATAGCTGATAAATAAGACTAACCTGTTGGAGAAGGAATTTTTGGAAAGATTCAGAAAGGAGAGATCAGCGCAACAGCCCCTCAGAAGAGCCCCGAATAGCTGCGAGAGACAGTTGTGGGAACGGTTAAACCCAAACGGAACATGGACCCACTGCTTCAGAAAGGTTTTGGATTGTCAAAGCCTTACAGAGTCTACAGCGCAATCTGTGCCCGACAGATCCAAATGCACCAGGCAGTTGGGCTGCGACAAGAAGAGATACAAGCTCTGCAAACACACAAAGAAAGAAATGTCCTCCAGGCTTGAAGGGAAAGTGGCTACATTCAAGAAAAGTACTGCGCATCCTGACCGAGGCGTCGTCGCCGGACAGGACGCCGGGGTTCTTGCTCAGGTCCAGGTGCTGAAGAGAGTTGGCGTACTCGTCACCGGTGTTCAACGCCATAGAAAGCGACACCACCCCTGGAAGGTTCAACGAATAAAAATGAGACCAAAAAAGGTAATTAGATTTTTTTGGGGGGAGATATAGTACAGTGATACCTCACCTTACGAACTTAATTGGTTCCCAGAAAGTGTTTGTAAGGCGAAAAGTGTGTCTTCCAAACATTAATTTCCCATAGGAAACCATTAAATATGAGAATAATCCATTTCCAGGTCCCCATAAAACATTCTAATAAATAAGCCTTAAAACCACACAAAATATACCTTATTTTATGTGTAATAAATGTGCAATTGTATTGTAATTAATAAAATAAATTGTACTATATAATAAAGTCGTTTTATTTACCTTTGTGATGGTCGTTGATGTAGTTGCCTCTTGATGATATCAAAGTGACGTTGCCGTGCATTCTCGGCGATAATACCCTCACACTGTCCCCTGCTAGCTGCTTTTTGCTAATCCAAATCAACAGACGTTTTTCAACCTCTTCTATTGCCTGAGACCGTTGCTTAGACAACACAGAAACACCCTTAGCCATACGTAGCAATGGTCGACTTAGCATACTGGTACTGGGACGCTAAGTTACATAAACGCACACCACGTTGGTTTCTTTTGATGATCTCCTTCATCTGCTCGACCGTAATTTTGATTTATGTCCTATTCGGCTGAACACTAGCCTGTGGTGGGGTCTTTTTCGGTCCCATCATAGCAAATGATAACAAACCACGTATGCACTCAGAGAAAGGGTGTGTTATAAACTAGTCTGCCAGCCATTGTGGCGCACTGTGTGTTTCCTGAAAACTAGTTCGTATGCCAAGATTATATTCTTGCGAATTTAATGTTCGTAAGGCGAAAAGTTCGTTGGCTAAAGCGTTCGTAAGTCGAGGTATCACTGTACTCTGTAGTTCTTTTCACAAACCTTTGGAGGTCAGTGAGGTCTTGGAGAGGTTGAGGAGACGGAGACCCTTGCTGAGATGACACATCTGTTGGATCAGGCTGGCCACACCTGCAAATGCAGAGTTAAATGTTAACATAAAACAAATCAAATTCATAATATAACCATAAAAATGCTGTTAAAGCTTTGAGATGATTCAATAAAAAAAAAAAAAAAATCCAAAGTGCATGTGTGTTCACATGTGGCGGAAATCTCCGTAATTTCCATTAACGACAAAGGTGAAACAAAGCTCCGCCCCCAACAATCAAATTCAAGGTTTATCACTTCAACATACAGTAAAGTCTGGTTATATCGATATCGGATATATCGATAGTCCCGGTTATATCGATACTTTTTGTATGCACGCACGGAGAAAATGACATGCAAACAGGGTCGGATATGTCGATAGTCCCGGTTATATCGATATTTTTTCGGACTCCCTTGAATATCGATATAACAAGACTTTACTGTACTTCCTTGTCATCGATTCCTATTTAGACAGGGGTTTGGCAAAATCTTATCGTGTCTTTTGAAACATTTGAAAGGGCACACAAACGGTAAATAGGGGAGTTTTTCAGAAAATAGCTGGGAGTAAATTTCCCCACTAACACAAAGAGAGGAATTTGTGAATAAAAATCCTTGAATACACAAGGCGATTTTGAACATTGTGTCTTCTAGCGTCACTTCCAGTTTGCCAACTCGCTTTCACTTTAGCACCCGCTGTCACAGTCACACGCTGGTGGCCGAGGCATCCATGCATGGTCACAGTCAGCTCATCAGGACCAATTAGCGCCCTGAACGTCTCGCGAACGGACACTTAGACACGGTCCCGAGAGCCTCCAGAAGAAACGTCACCCCCTTGAAATTAAGTTCCGGTGGAGAGGTCCTCTTGCTCGTCAAACATTTGATTCTCATTAGACATCCGTGAAAATGGATAAATGGGTACGCTGTGAGCATGTGGCTGGTTCTTCTTCAAGAGTAATGGCCACTTATCGGCGCGTGCGGTCACTCTACCTTGGTTATCCAGAGAGTTGTGGGCTAGGTTGAGTGAGTGGATGACAGCGGCGGGGTTCTCGGAGAGAGCGGCCGACATCTTCTGTGGGAAGTCTCTGTAACGCAGCGTATTGATCCAAAATAGGGAAAGGCAACTTAAATTCTGGAGTGGACAAGTTTTTTATTTAAAATGCTACATCTAGATTGTTCTGAATATACAATACAATAATAATATTCTCAAATGTCTCCATGTATTCATATATCTGTTGCTCTATCTCGAAAGTACATAAAATACAACCATGGCTTTAGTATCTGTGATGATAAAATGATTTCTGCTTCATTTTTAAGCCTAGTAGTAGTTTCCACTATTGGTGGTTAGGTCCGAAATTGATGTTTTGTCCCTACAATAGGAAAATAAATAAATAAATAAATAAATAAAGTACAAATAAATGAATGAATGAATGAATAAAATATATATAAATAAATAAATAAATACATAAATAAATAAATAAATAAATACATGAAATACAACTGAATGAATGACTACATAAAAAACAAAGAAATAAAAGTACAAATAAATAAATGAATGAATAAAATATAAATAAATGAATGAATAAAATATAAATAAATACATGAACAAAAATACAAATACCTAAATGAATGAATAAATAAACAAACAAAAAATAAATAATAGTACAAATAAATAAATGAATAAAATATAAATAAATACATGAACAAAAATACAAATACCTAAATGAATGAATAAATAAACAAACAAAAAAATAAATAATAGTACAAATAAATAAATGAATTAAATATAAATAAATACATGAACAAAAATACAAATACCTAAATGAATGAATAAATAAACAAACAAACAAAAAATAATAGTACAAATAAATAAATGAATAAAATATAAATAAATAAATGAACAAAAATACAAATAACTGAATGAATGAATAAATAAACAAATAAATAAATAAAAGTACAAATAAATCAATCAAACAAATAAATAAAATTACAAATAAATAAACACACAGACAAATAAATAAATAAATAAATAAATAACAGAGAGATCCTTCCCCCTTACGATTTCAGCCCGGCATTCTCCAGCGTGATCTCCTCCAGGCTGGATGATTTGCTGACAGTGTGCAGGACTTGCTCAGTCACCTCCGAGCCCTGAGCGCAATTAAGCATTATGAACACGCAAGCTTTCCTGCTAAACAATAAAACCACGCGGCCGCTGTTTAATTTTCACTTGCCAAGCGCAGGTCTTTGCAGTACAGCTTAGTGAACCACGTGTTGTACGCCACTGATGCAACAATCACTGCCAGATCCCTGGAGGGCGGTGGGGGGATAGCCATCAAGTGTTAGATTATATTTTTAAAAGGTGTGTGTGTGTGTGTGTATTTTTTCCATCACCTCACCTGCTCTCAAGGTGGCTAAAATCCAGCAGGTTGAATTGACGGTTGTCCTGGGAGTGGTAGATGGTATCAACGTCCTAGAGGACAGGGGGCAATATTACTCAGTGGTTGGGGTAAGTCACAGGTGGGTACATTTATCAAGACCCCGCAAAAAAATTGCCATCGTCTCAAATCCTTACTTTACGTCACAGGTGTCAAAGTCAAGGCCCGCGGGCCAAATCCGGCGTTTTCGGCCCGTGAAAGCAAATCAAACGTATGAAATTCCATGATGCTTGCTAAATTCTTAACCACAATTTCACATTTTTGGATATAAACCACAATAACAGTCATTATTCTTGACTTCAGATTGGAAAACTAGTTATTTATTAATTTGTTGTGTGCTCTATATGTAATATCTGGATCGGATTAAACATTTTAATGGCTTCCCCAAATTCATAACGGCACTCGGGAGGAAACCATACCTACAATGTGGCCCGCGGCAAAAAATGACTTTGACACCCCTGCTTTACGTGAAGTCATAAATCAGGCTATATGATCTTACGTAGTCAAAATTACATCCGCATATTACAATACAATACTATTGATTTATATATTGCTTTAACAACAGCTGAAACTGTTAACAAGGGCAACTCACATACAAGAAATAAAGCAGTCACAAAGATATATTAGCCTCATAGCACCCAATATCTGTAGAGATACTGTATACTGGTGATTTAATGAAATACGATAGAGGCTGTGAAATTGTTTTTCAGCAATTCGGTTCGGTAAAAATTCACAGAATCAGCCTCGAGATGCCCCATTAGCGCTTCTACAGCATAATTCTGATGTGCAGTCGCGAGCTAGCTATGCCAACATTCGAAAAATGCTTCTTCCCTTTGGGTAGTTTGCTGGCGTGGGGAGTAGAATTCATGTTAGCACTGCCAATTTAGAGTAGAGTGCTTTGTTGTCCCAGGGTCTATCATTGGAAGTCTGACTCGAGTCAAGTCATGTGACTGACATTACTCGGCCTCCCGGTGTGGTGAAACATTTCAAAGCACTTACTTACCCATTGCACTTCCTCCTTGCAGCTGATGCCATTATAATCGCACAGGGCGGCGTAGGTTTCAGAGAAGCCTCCTAAGAGCGGAAACGTGCGTCATCTAATCTTTCAGGTTAATTTTTTTGGGGTGAGGAAAAGAACATCTGGGAGAATAATTGGGTAATTGTGTGAATGATGATTTCCAGAATTAAGAGGGTTTTTGGATGCTTCTGTATGGGCGTGAATGTGCTTTTGCTATCTATCCATCTGTCTAACTACCTAGCTCGCTATCTGTCTAGCTCGCTATCTCTCTCGCTAGTGAGCTGTCTGTCTAGCTAGCTATCTGTCTGTCTGTCTAGCTAGCTGTCTGTCTAGGTAGCTAGCTGTCTGTCTAGCTAGCTAGTTGGCTGGCTGTCTAGCTGTCTGTCTATCCATCCATCCATCTGTCTATCCGGTCTGTCTAGCAAGCTAACTCTGTCTGTCTAGCTAGCTAGCTAGCTCGCTATCTGTCAGTCTAGCTAGCTATCTGTTTGTCTGTTCATCCATACATACATCCACAAATACATAAATACAGTGCCCCAAAATGCTAGTCAATAATACTTCAAGACAAGGGAGCACATATATGAAACTGACTTATTTTTCAAGCCAACGTGCCACACTAGCTAATATGTTTAGCCGCGAATGCTATTTTCTTTACCGCAGGCCCGCTGAGTTTCTACCGACGTCTCCGAGCTGGGCGAATACTTCCTGCTGCCCTCTGAAAGGTCGCTATCAGAGTGACAGATGGATGGGCTGCAGAGATCAAGAAAACAGAAAAAGAGTAAAGTTGTGGATCGGAGATTCACACCGCTGATCCTGTTTTCCAGTTGTGCGCTGGTAACTCTTACGCAAACACTGAGTTGTTGAATATCCTTGAGAGCGCATAATTGATGTGGCTGACCACGTGGTTGAGGTGGTCACGTGACTCGAACCTCAGGCAACACGTGGACTTGTCGGTGTCGATAATGACCTGTGCGGGAAAAAAAAAAGATTGCACAAAGTTTCACTCTATGGTTTAAAACTTGTTTAGCTTGTCAAGAGAGACATAAAATCAGCAACAAAAAAACTTACCTGGTGATCTGGGTGTGAATTCAATGCTCGGATCTCCAAAAAGTTAAATGTAGATTCAACCTGTTGCCAAACATTCAGTTAGAGAACATTCCTAATTTTTTGGAAATGTATGTTGGTGTACCTTAGCGGGAATCTTGGGCGCCAGAAAGTAAAGACGCCATGTTGCCAGCACCTGAAAAAAAGAATCACACCAGCCAGCAGAAAACAGAAAGTTTTAATGATGATAATAGGACGGAAACAATGATCTGTACAATATACAAGAGAGTAAGGTTGAGTCTCCTATCTTGTTTTCTTTCCGTGTACTCATATCGATCCGACTAAAAGCAGCTCAGTGTTGGGGGAGACGGCTTCATAGATTCGGGCAAGGTGGGAGGGTGGGTGTGTGTGTGTGGGGGGGTGAAGATGTCTCGACTCACATTCTCAGAAAAGATGCATCATTAGTGTGATATGTCTACCAAGAGTAAATGTCAAAGTGGCTCTTATATCTGCACAAAGTGGCCTCTGGCTCGACAAGCCACCACAACCTTTCTATCACATTTACATTAGCGCGTTTGGGGGCAGCTGGGGGGCATTTTTCCTTCATCTTTTGAGTCGTAGTATGTGTTAGGTCAGGGGTCGGAAACCGAGAGCTCGCGAGCCATATATGGCTCTTTTGATGATTTCATCTGGCTCACCGAATACAGTGAGACCTCAATTTACAAACTTAATTGGAGTGTGTAAGGCGAAAAGTGTGTATCTCAAAAAAAAATCCCATAGGAAAACATTAAAATGGGAATAATCCGTTCCCGGGTTTCCATAAAATATACTTTTCAACTAAATAAAACATTGTACCTTATTCTATGTATGATAAATGTGCTATTGTATTGTAATGAAAGAAATACACTGCATTGTATCAAAAAGTCACTTTATTTACATTTGTGATGGTCATTTATGGCTTGATGGAATGGCATTGGAGGTCGAAGGTCAAAGGGAATTGCTGTTTGGAAAGAGAGGCACATTACACGAGGACTGTAATTAAAGAAATAAACTGCTGTAAAATAAAGTTTTATTGACCTTTTTGATGGTCGTTGATGGCTTATGGAAGGAGAGTCACCTTCCATAAGGACTGTTGGTAACTTAACCTCTGGTGCTGTTCGGTCGTGTGCTTCCGCCGAAGATCACTCCGCCAGCCGTGGTGGGTGTGTATTATGAAAATAGTGCTTATTATAAGGTTTAATCTTCATACATTTGACGTTTGTAAGACAAAAAGTTTGTAAGTTGACGTGTTTGTAAGTTGAGGTCTCACTGTACATATTCTCGCTTTTTCGCTGGTCATTTCCTGTTTGGGCGGCAGTTGGCGGAAAGCGCAATTTTGATTGGATGATACTGACCTAAGGTGGCCATTGATGCTCAAAGAACAATTTTCATTGGATGATACTGACCTATGTGCCGTTCATGTCGAAACAGGTAAACGCCCCCTTTTAAAAAAGATGACGAGTATCGTACACTTCAGGTTGAATGAATGAAGGATTCGCCTTTGTGGAGAGAACAGGTTCTGCCGTGGTTCTAATTTGCAATGAAACAATACCAACGATGAAACAGTTGAATGTCAGTGGTACTTTGACAAGCCCCATGCTGACGTTAGCATCAATATATTTCTGCGAGAGACAGAAGAAAGCAAGTGTGCAAGCTAATGAGCCGTGTGCAGGCTAGCTAGCAGTAACGAAAGTTGACTTTCATTCCGATCGTTTGGCTGGATTTTTTACCAATCATGAGGAACGGAAAACCATTCATATTAATGGTGAGTATTACCACAAAGGTATTTTAAAGAACACATTTTGACATTTGGTTGAAATGTGTGCGTGTGTGTGTGTGTGTGTGTGTGTGTGTGTGTGTGTGTGTGTGTGTGTGTGTGTGTGTGTGTGTGTGTGTGTGTGTGTGTGGCTCTCACTGAAAAACATTTCTAAATATTTTACTCTTATGGCTCTTTTAGTCAAAAAGGTTCCCAACCCCTGCGTTAGGCTGTCTTAGTTTACGTAAATCATAAAATTTATAATATACTGGTGCCTTGAGATATCATACCGGCCTATCAAATCATACCGGCCTCCTACAAAATACCTACCCGCCAAAAAAAACATCGCAATCATCACAGAAATCAATTAAGCGAACATTTAAAAAATAGATATTTATTCAATCACCACCCTGTACCATGGCATGCTCACTTTAAAGGTAATAAAAATAGCGAAATCCCTATGGTTGGCTGTGTTCACACCGACAATGGCGCAGACACCCATTTCTAACGGTGTTCGTTAAAAATACCAAAAGACAGAAAACCAGTGATTTTGATGTCTACGGTCAAAAATGAATCGAAACAAGGGGGAAAAATTAGTGGCCCCAAAATGTACAAAGATGACTGTACATGTAAGTAAGATACGGCGCATGTACCTGAAATTGACAAATCCAACAATCCGAACCTTTCCAATTTTCCTGAGCATAGCACAAAGAAAATGGAGCACACATCCATTCTCGTTCATCAGTGACAACTCCAAAAGTCAGGTAAGCATCTCAGATAGAGGTTCGTTTTTGGCAGGTTCATGCTCACCATCAGCAGAAAAGAGCACTACCCTCTGCTACTTTTGCTCGCATCTTCTGCCCCGTCGCTCCCAATCATTTACTTCATATAGTCTCAAGGCCCGGCTGAAACACTCCCTCGAGGCAAAAGACTCTCCTTGTGTTTTCTCCATTACCAATGAAAAACAAAAACAAGGCTTTCACACAAATACTACTGAACAAAATAACTATGGTAGGCATATCTATCACTAATTAAATAAAGACATAAACATAACAAAACATTTAAAAACGTTCTTATCCCGTGACTGTAAGTGTCCTTAAGAGTTTTGAAAGGTGCTTTGAAATTACAGTAAAGTCTCGTTATATCGATATTGGTTATATCGATAGTACTGCTTATTACGATACTATTTCTATGAACGCAAGGAGAAAATTTACATGCCGCAGGATCGGTTATATCGATATTTTTTCCGACTCCCGAGAATATCGATATAACGAGACTTTACTGTAAATGTATTATTATTATTATTATTATTATTATTATTATTATTATTATTATTAATTGGCCAGTAAAATATACCTCAAAATCCTATGTCTTTTTAAGGGAAATCAAGTCAAATATTTTCCTGAAAAATCGTTCTTCACTTGTCGAAACGCTGCATTTTTCGCCATCACAGGTGGGCCAAGTCCTCATGACCAAACCCAGAAAACAAAGAGTAAAAGCAATATTAATCAGAACACCATTTTATGTATTTTATTATCTGTTTTATTTATTTAGTTATTTATGTAATAACGTGTTCGCTGAAATTACCGGATTCATTCAGGAATTGAAAAGTGTGAATTTGAGCGTCATTCCCAAATTTGCTCGGGTTTTTTTTTTTCTTGCTGGAGTGCTGATAAAGCGCTGGTCAGACCTCTGGCATATTTTTTGGGCGGTCCACGAGGGGGCAGCATTTACCTTTTGTCCATGTTAGTGCTTTGTTACAGCTTCAGCTGTTGTTAAAGCGCTATAGAAATCAATATGTATGTATTGTGTTGTATTTTGGACAGCCGCCCTCATTTCAAGCTCATATAACTTCAGACCCATATAATTTAGGATTTAACTTTTTTTCTGATGAAATAAGATAATCTAAGGTTTTTTTACGTTGCATTTAATGTTTATGTGGTCCTCAAACTCAATATTCTCTGGCTCGTGTAATTTGAGCAAAAATGACAAAAACCCTGGCACTAGAGTGGACACATTTTTGAACATTGTCATGAATCAGTGAAGGGAAGTCAAGTCAAATATTTTCCTGAAAATAAGTTATTCACTCGTCAAAATGCTGCATTTATTACCATCCAATAATAATCTGAATGTGACACTGAAGTTGTATTATTTATTTATTTATCCATATACTGTATCTATTTATTTAATTTGTGTATTAATTTATGTACTACTAATTTCGAGTCCTTGTCAAGACATATTTGTCCATCTTGTGTCTCACAAAGGTGATGAATCGCTTCAACATCTGGCTACTCCAGTCCTCCATCTCCCTCAAGGGCATGATCATATTTTCTGCGTTGCTTTGGCTACATTTTCAAATGTTCAAACCGCGGACGTTATGCCACGACTAGCAATGACACTTAGTATGAAGTCAACACAGGAAGAACTTGGCACGTGATTGTGACAGCCACCACCTGGCAGCTTTGGTGGCGGCAAGCAAGAAGACTTCCAAAACATGCACGGGCGCGGGGGGGGGGGGGGGGGGGGGGGGGAAACGACGGTCGATAAGATAGACCGAGTCGATAAAGTCCGATTGTATCATATTACAGTAATGAGTCGGCATAGTTAAGAGTAAACGGATGTGAAGCGCGCTGACACAGCAGGAGGTGGGGGTTGGACATCATTACGAGCGCAACTACTCCAACAGAACCGAATTCTTCCCAACTCTTCAATCGTCGACGGTCTTTGATATGGCGCAGCACAAAGCACACATGCTAACCTCCAGTACGTTTTGACTCATGTAACTTCGCACTCCGATCCACCCACCCGATGTTCCTGTGGATTACGAACGTGACACTGAAGTGCGTTTAAAAGTCCCTCAACCAGTGTGATGGATCAAACTCAGATCCAGCTCTAAAAATCGACGATGCGGGGAGCCCAGCAGGGGTGACACAACTCAGGCTTCCGCTTCTAAAAGTCAGAGTGGTAAATGAAAGGTACTTTGGAGGGAGATTATTTGAAGTCATATCAAAGTGTGTGGAAATCAAAGAATGCATATGCACGGGAAGAAAAAAAAAAGAAATATTTAACTGCCTTTTCTTGCCAAAAGATAAATCATTAACACATCCACAAAGCAGCAGTAGAAGAAGCCAAAAGTCAGATCCGCTCTGACCGCGATTAAAAAACTCATTGGCCTATCGGGGGTTGACAGGAAAGGGAAACAGGGGTTACTGGAGGTTTTAAGTCCTAAAACCGAAACTGATTGAACGCTGGATAAATCTTGATCTGAATCCTACGCATGAGTCAAAGCTGCAATTGATGCAAAGCCACAGTCTTGATTCCAAGTTCCTAGCAGGGGAGCTGATTGCCCCAGATTGAATTTAGATAAACTGGCCCTACTTTATTCCGGCAAAAAAAAAAAAAAAAAAAGATCTTGCATCTTTGCCCCATATTTCTAAGATGAAAGTCGCTTAGAATTAAAAACCATGAACCTCTTAGCCCCCCTACTGCCTTCCACAATGACATCCAAAGACCCTTCCAACCCTTCTCTTCGATCAGTGCAGTTAAAGGACATGTTGTGTCCATAATTTGTAAAATGGCTTCAAATGACTTGTACGGAGCGTATTTTACAAAGTGTGTGCTGAATATTCAGAAAGTCTTGTTTTTGAGTGGGTGACGAGTCCGTACGTGACGTCACTAAAGGACCGCCCCTGACCGTAAAAAGGATGCATTGTAGCGGTTCTTCCATCACGTCAATGTATTTTGCTGTACTTGTTTGGTCTGGGGACCTCGTATTGCACCCAAAAGCCGCCAGAAGGCCAGAAGAGGGCGTCCAAGCGCCATATAAGGAATTTATCAGCCTGTGGAAACGGAGGTGGCCACAGGAGGTCGCCATTTTGTGCCTCTTTTTTTGGGTGAGAGCTTTCCCCCCAATGTTGCCTCAAAATGGCACAAATAAATTCTTTAATCGATTGCAAACATGTATGCTTTCCTCTTCAGAACTATTTGAATCATATTCATAACTGGATGTGGAACAAGAAAGCATATTCTCCGAATCTGAAGCCATTGTTTTGATTCACTAGCAATGCAAGACGTCTTGGCGTGATGTCATGAACTGGGGGCGGGACTTTCTAAAAATGCCCAATTCGCAGCTCAATTTTTTTCCAGATTTTGGACACTTTAAGTCATTTTTATTGGTGTTTTGCATTTGAATAAAAATATCATACTGCGTGTTTTGGGTATTTTAGATGCTATAAAACGTTTTTCTGCTGTCAGTTAAAAAAACAAAAAAGTGACGTTGGTTGTCCTTTAACCAAATTCCCCTTTTCACCAGTACAAAACAATCGGAAATGTTGCTAAAAAAAGTCGTAAAAGCTGTCAAAATGAGAAACGACATGTTCCGTGTGGTATTGATTTTTTTCTTCTTCAGTTTAATGATGAAAACTGAGCAGTAGCTATGATGTCACACTACAATTACTCCTAAATAATAACAATAAAGAAGCCTTCAAGCTTACCAGAATCCGGTCCTCTGTTTTACCGCTTTTGGTGTCTGTCTTAATTCCGCAAATGAACTTAATGGTTGATTTCTCGATGATCTTCTTGATACTATCTGTGAATGAAAGAGAGAGGAAGATGTCACAAATGTGTTCTACTTCACAAACTCGCTTCCTGCTGTTACCAGAAGTAGTTACAAATAAATCATTACAAATAAAGCCTCTCCATTCTCAAATGTGGTGCTGTTTGCTTGAATGCGCGGAAACCACGTCCTGCTCAACGGTCAATCAAATCTTTCTCATGCCTTCACATGCGTGCGTGATTGAGTTGCAAAAAGATCTCCACTTAAAACATCTAGAGGTTGGAATATATAAATGTTGTCATTGTGGGGCTTTCCATACAATGAAATCCACTAGCCATCAGTTAGCTCACGTGCTAATTGTAGCATTTTAGTGTACACTCCGTATTTATATCATTATAAATCCATAATATTTTGTATTATAACACACAAGGTTGGATATCATTAAATACATATCGTAACACAATACATTTATCTGTGGAGATGGTTCTGTAAATGTTGGCATCCATAGAAGAAGCATTTTCGCAGCGTTAGCATAGCTAGCTAGATTGGCGCATAAACTGAAGCAGTGAGAATCAGTTTATCACAATCACAATCAGCATTTCTTCCACATTTTCAGCATTTATCCCGACAAACAAATCTCTGAATTGAATTCACATGATTTAAACTGGGAAAAAACACATACATAATTTGCTTTTAACTCATTCATTGCCAGACGATGTGCAAAAATGTGTCCACTCCAGTGCCAGGGTTTTTGTCATTGTCACTCAAATTGCAGGACCCACAGAATATTGAGTTTTAGGACTACATAAACATTCAATACAGCGTAAGAAAACATTGGCTCCCTTCCTTCATCAGATAAAAATTACATTCACAAAATAGAATAATATAAGTTAATTCCAAAATAATACGGGTCTGGAGTTATATGAGATTGAAATGAGGGCGGCTCTCAAAAATACAATGCAATACATACATATTGGTTTATATGGCACTTTAACAACAGCTGAAGCTGGAACAAAGCACTAGCATGGGAAAAAGAGAAATGTTGCCCCCTGGAAGAAAAAAACATTGCCAAAAGTCTTACCAGCACTTTATCGGCATCCCGCAAGAAAACCCAAGACCGAAACAAATTCGGGAATGCCGCTCCACGTCATATGTTCAATTCCCAAATAAATTCAGGGAGGGAAGTGAATGAGTTAAAATGCAGGGTTGATTAATCATTTGATTATTTGCTTTGGTAAATTTTTGGAAATAATTATTACAATAATTTTAAATATTAAGTGGAAACTCAAAAACAGTTACAGTAAAAAACATTTCCCCAATTGTGACGACACAATCATATAGTTGGCTGATCAACCAAATTTTACACAATTGAAGACCTGTGGACTATGCAAGTGTATTTATTTGTGTGTGTTTTAGGATAAGAAGCAGGTTACACCTTCACCCTTTTGAAAAAGAGAAGCTAACACGCATATTTTTGAAATGTCGTTGTAGGGAAACTGAACTGGACCTCAAGCGTTTGACCTCTCGATTGTGAAGCAGACCTCCAAACCACCAGGGCACCGTGATGCCCTTCAGGATAATAACTGACAAAAAAAAAAAAAAAATATTTGACTGACAACAATGTCATCACCAAAGTAGACACATTCGACAACCTTGTGCCAGACTACAGGAGGTCTTGAGGTTCTACCACCCTCAGGAGAAGCCAACCTCAATTTGCCGAAGGTTGATTTAAATTAAGTGATGCTTGATTCAATCATCACAGTGCGACTCTGAGAACCATTAGGAGCAATTAAAACAGCACCAATACTAACGGGCATGTTTGTGTGAAAACGGCACCGAGATAGCAGAGTATTTCAACACTTAACCACTGCCATGGTCAGGTATTATTGCTGACAAACTGCATTGAACATCTGCCTTATACAATCCCCTCCCTCCTTTTTTTCCACACACTGTGTGGCATAAAAAACGGAAATGACACACTTTAAAGGGTTTTAATGAACTGGAAATCTAATAAATCGCTGCCACATTATCTGACACCCCCCCCCCCCTTTTTAACCCATTTTTTATCCAGTGAAGAGGTTATTTACAATCAACCCGTGTGTTATGTACAACGTCTCCTCCCTGCATGCATCTGCACATGCATGCATGCATGCAAAAAAAAAATGTCACGCGTCACAAACTGCGTGCGTTCGGAGAAGAGGAGAAGGGGGTGCGGACGATGCCCCGATTCAGCCCGCAGCAAGGCCGAGGAGGGAGGGATGGTTTGGGAACCAATAGACCCACCTGTGATGTCCTTGTTCACACTCGCGAAGCCAAAAACGGTGATCTCTTTGGCGGCCATGGTTGCAGCAGCTGGATTCCCCGCTGCTCCACCTCCTTTTTCTTCTTCTTTCTCTTTTGATGGAGGCGCGCTATTTTTTTTTTTCAATTACGGAAGAAATAAACAATGGTCGCTTTTGCAGGCATTCCTGCAGCACGTCCGAGTTTTCCCGGAAGAAAACCTGCATGGATTATGGGAGGATGAATGTGAAGGGACGGGGAGAGTGGGGGGTGAGTGGGAAAGGGGGAGGGAGGGGTTACCTGCGGAACATAATGAGAGTTAAAGGGAGAGTTAGCAAATAAAATACATTTTTTTTACGATGGAAAAAAATAGTCATGTGCTAACGCATTCTACGTCCTAAGTGTTTTTGTTCCTTATCTAGCTTAAATTGAATGAAAACAAACTATGGTTAAAACCCTGATGTACTGTAAGTAAATTTATGACCATGAAATTGAATACGTCGGTAAAACGCTAATATTGAAATGTGGTCTGAATAAAAGACAAAGCCCAGGATAAATGAAGCTGTATATGAGCGAAAAAAAATAAACGTGCTCGGTTTCACGTGAGTGTTAAAACTATCGTAGCTCGTGACTAAAAATTGATTAAAGGGTAGCATGTTAGCATGGTGATATTAGCATCTGCCGTTTGCTAATGGTTACAGTTTTGTTTTTTTTAATTATCCATCATTTGTTTTGTTTTGTTTAATTATCGCTCATTTGTTTAAAAAATATTGTAAAGCAGTTTGGGGGACCTTTATCCCACACTTTTCTGTCCAGTGTGTTTTTTTTTTCCAATGTGACGCCCTCACCCCTTGTTTACTGTTTGTCACAGGAAGGAAACGTCTCCACCAAGATGACCATCGGTATTTGCTGTGACTGGCCACTGTCATTGCCTTTAGTCTTATATCAGCACTCCAAAAAACACGCCAGACTGGGAAAAACAACCTTTATCAAATAGGATTATTGTAAATATTTTACTTTTTGTTTGTGCAAAAGATTCCAAAGAGTGGAGCGTCGAAATGAACATCATCCTCATCTCTTCAATGCTGGGTGAGTAAATTAATTAATCTATTAAAATTTTATATTTTTGCATCTTTTATCATTGCATTGCTGTTTTCTTACTCGTACAGTTACTGTATGGGCAATTTTTCCAAGATTCATTCAATATCATAGCAGACAGTTTCAATGAGGTGGCCTATTTATTGAAAGTTTATTTATTGGTAACTTATATGGAATTTGTAGTGAGCCTTGTCTAGTTTTAATTGGCCAAAAATGGGTGTGAGTGTGTGTGAGCCAGAGAGAGAGAGAGGGAGACAGAGAGAAAAAGAGGAAGATACAGTAAATACACACATTCCTGACACTCCCATCGGGATGAATCTGTGGCAAAGATTCATTAAGGAGTGAGAGGTTGGATTGGATATACCTTTATTAGTCTCATAGTGGAGAAATTTACATTTCAGAGCAGCAAAGTTATGAAAGGAAGAGGAAAGGAAAGGAAGAAGTTAAAAACACAAAATACAGGAGCTGCTGTAAAGGCAGCCACACTCACTGCGCCATCTTGAGGTCACAACAACAACAAACAAACAAAAAAACAACAGAATAAGGTTGTCCTGTGTTCCATACTACAAGTGTTATGATCACTGTGTGTGCGTGCGCACGTGTGTTTGTGTGTGTGTGTGTGTGTGTGTGTGTGTGTGACTTCCACGTGTGTGTCCTTTATTTCAGGTGTAGCAGCATTTGTTTTCATTGTTGCAGCTTCTCAAGGTAAGTCCAGTAATGAGTAAAAATTCCTCAAGAACCACACCGATAAACAAAATAAAATGGGACAATATAAAATAGGACAAATAGGAAAAAAAGAACACACTATATGAACTATTTTAATAATCAATTAAGTACAGATAATTCCAATATGCGGTGCTGACGAAATGAGTTGTAGAAATGTAGCTGGAAATTTTCGGCATCATTTTAGGGGACGTAAATTAAAATTACATGATGGTTTATCACTGGGAACTAAGAATGGATTGGTCGAGGAGAGAGAGAGAGAGACACATTAATTTAATGCAAATCAAGTGGGATTTCCACCCAGCATTGTGCATCACTCAGTCACAAAGACTTTATTCACGCATCAGTCCTGCATTTTGAATGAGCAATAACCTTAAAAATACTTATATAAGTCTTATGGTTTTACTGGTCGAGTGTTTATTTTTTTAATTGTAAAGTGTCCTTGGATGCTTTGAAATGTGCTTGTATATTAAATGTATAATACTAATACGTCTGCTCAGTCGTACAGGAGTGGTCCATCGATGAAAAGGTTTCTTCAGCCGTCAGATGACGGCTAAAGAAACCTTCTCATCGATATAATACTAATACTACTACTACTAATAATAATAATACATTTCATTTATAAGCGCCTTTCAAAACTCTCAAGGTCATTTTACAGTCACAGGATAAGTTTTTTTTGTGGGTGAGCAGCTGTGGAATATTTAATTGTGGTATTTATTAACATACATTCCATACAAAGTATAGCACTGAATCAACTTACGAACAAATTGAACTTACGAACGACTGTTCGGAACGTATCTCTTCGTAGGTTGGGGAGAGTCCGTATTCTCAAATCCATTTACATGGTAATTGTTCAACCTTGAATATTCCCCAGCAATTCTCCTCCCCTTTGCCTCCCTTCTCGACATAAATTGGCATCAAGTATGAATCATTAAAACAAAATCCAACTTCCAACCCAGAGGAGTTGAAGGTCAGCGTGACCGTGTGGCCTCTGGGCACCAAGATCTTCCTGGGGGAGTGTGTATTGCTGCGGTGCACAGTGGAGTCGAACTCCACTTTGCTGTGGAGCTACAGCTGGTTCTGGAATGATCCTCGCAGGACCCAGGTGGGCACAAACCCCCGTCACCGACTCTCTGGGGGGAGCTACTCAATCACGGCTGTGATGAAGGAAGATGCTGGCAGGTATTGGTGCCGAGCCGAGTGTTGTGACAGGAACACCAGCGTGGCGTTGCTAAGCAAGCCAGTTACGCTGAGCGTTTCAGGTCAGTAAAAGTTCCACTTTCTATTTTGCTGACTATAAATTGCACGTGGAGAAAAAATTAAATCATTCACTGCCATTCACGAATTTATTCGGCAATTGAAAATATGACGTAAAGCACCATTCCTGAATTTTTTGGGGGTTTTGTTTTTTCTTGCTAGGGTGCCGAAAAAACACTGGCCAGACCTCTGGCAATGTTTTTTTCCCTTCGTCATTAGAAAACGTTGCAAGTCAAGACACATTTCCCATATAAATACCTTAATCCGTTCCAAGGCCCTCCAAAGTCCAGGCAGAAATGTTTTCAGACTGTTTTTCATTCTTGGGTGCCGTTAAAACACTGGCCATGGCCTTTTCCACAAGCGGGCAGAATTTCCCTTTTTTTCCATGTTAGCGCTTTGTTCCAGCTTCAGCTTTTGTATTAGCGCTATATAAACCAATATGTATGTATTGCATTGTATTTTGGGCAGCTGCCCTCATTTCAAACTCATATAACTCCAAACCCATATAATTTAGGAATTAACTTTTGTTTTAACGAAAGAAGAGCGTCTAAGGTTTCTTACGCTGCATTGAATGTTTATGGAGTCCTAAAACTCTATATTCTTTGGGTCCTGGAATTCAAGTGACAATGACAAAAACCCTGGCTCTGGAGTGGACACATTTTTGCACATATCTGGCAGTGAATGAGTTAAATGCTTTTTTTCCCCAGTCTGGAAGATGTCTTTTAACTCGATCTCTGAAAACAGCACAAAAATCTGATCGTCTCCCTCACTTCTCATACTGGCCACTGCCTGTTCACACTCCTAACCGCTTGGTGGCGCCATGCAACTATAAAATCCATTTACAGTAAAGTCTCGTTATATCGATATTCAAGGGAGTCCGAAAAAATATCGATATAACCGGGACTATCGATATAACGAGACTTTACTGTATTTTATTTTGAGCATGGCACTAGCATTTGAGCCCATCATAACAGACTTTGAACTCGACTTGGGACTAATACACAAAGATACACTCCATTGCTTGCTGATTGAGAGCCCACAACAACTTCACTGAGCAACTGAGGATACACCATTGGAAGTTTTTGCTTTCCCATTGTGATTTTGTTCTATCTATATATACAGCGAAGTCTCGTTATATTCTCGGGAGTCGGAAAAAATATCGATATAACCGGACTATCGATATATCCGATCCTGCGGCATGTAAATTTTCTCCTTGCGTTCATAGAAATAGTATCGTAATAAGCAGTACTATCGATATAACCGATATCGATCTAACGAGACTTTACTGTATATGCATTTACAAAAAAAAACAACAACATTAGTTTGGGTATCAATAACTCTGGGAAGATTGTGGCTGGGGTCGTGGGAGTCTGTGTGAGAAGCTACCTAGCTTTTCACGCAGAACCTAGCTAAAATATTGCCAAGTAAATTCCCCATGTGTGATGTCACAATCTGGAAAATTCAGTCATTCAGGGTATTTGTATGCCAATTTTGCTATGTATTTATTTCAATGAGTGCGTGTGTGTTTTAGGGCTACCCCCACCCTCACTGATTCTGACCCCCAACACCAGACACATGTTCGAAGGGGAGGCCTTTACCTTGCAGTGTCCTAAAACTCTGACGAACTCCTCTGCCTGGGTCCTGACGCAAACGTCTGACAGTCACTTCATAAATACTGCAGACTCCAAGATGTCTGCATGCTTAACACCAGGCGGAGGTGTCAATCTAGGCAGTTCTCGCACCTGTGTCATCTCTGCTACCAGGGGCGGCAGTGGGCTGTACTGGTGCGAAGGTTCTGAAGGTCGCAGCAATGCGGTCAACATCATCGTCACCTGTGAGTCTTGCAAAGGATGGAGACATAGTGTGATGTTATTTGTCTTACTAATTTTTGTCCAACAGCTGATCCGGTTATCATGAGGACCCCGACCATGTCCGTACCACGTGGGGGGAATGTGGTTTTAGAATGTCGTTATCGGAAAGGCAACTACACAAAGACGACCTTTTTTAGGAATGGCGTTAAAATATCCACCGACATTTCTCCTGGTCAAGGCAAGGAACCAAAAATAACCATCGTGAACGTGAGTGAGGCGCACGAAGGATTTTACAAGTGTGCGTCGCAGGATAGAAAGCTGGAGAGTCTACCAAGCTGGTTATCAGTCGGAAGTAAGACATCTTGGAATTTCTTTCCTTTCCATTGTTCAATGTTGATGTTTTTGGTGTCTCTTTGGTTTAGGCAACCTATTATCTGCGGAGGTGTCAGATGGCTCCACTTCTGGTAATCTCATCCATGCATGTCACAAATCTTGTTTTGTATGATGAGAATGAGATATCTTGACGGGGAAGTCAACCCCAACATTTTCTTTACAGTAATATGCTCTTTGCGCCTATGGTCTCAAAACACAGTAGTCTGATGAATATCGTGTTTGTCGAAAATGAACTAAGCAGCAAAATGGCCATTTAAAGGACAACCGACGCCTCCGCACCAGTTGTGTCCATAATTTGTAAAATCACTTCAAATGACTTCTACTGAGCGTATTTTATAAAGATTCCACGGCATATAGCTATATTTTACGTTTTAAGACTCACGCTGTATATTCAGGAAGTCTTGTTTTCGAGTTGATGACGATGCCTGACGTGACATCACGTCTGGAACGCCCCTGACCGAGAAAGTGACACACAGTGCATTTTGGGTACTTTGTTTGGTCTGAAAACTTTGTGTTGATCCGTGTTGATGGCAAAATTAGAAGGAAAACATGAATAACACGATGGTTAATCATTGTGTGTTGCACCAAGACTACTAATTGATACTAGTTGACACAAATTCCCAGGAGACAAATCAGCCCATGAGTCCTGATGGCTCGAATTGATATGGGAGGACTTCTTTAATCGATTGCAAACATTTATGCTTTCCTCTTCAGAACTATTTGAATCATATTCATAACTGGATGAGTAACAAGAAAGCATCTTCTCCGAATCTGAAGCCATTGTTTTGATTCGCGAGCAAGGCAAGACGTCATGGCGTGACGTCACAAACAAGGGGGCGGGACTTTCTGAGACTGCCTCTCTGGTCATTTTGAAGTAGTTTTGGGACACTTTAAGTCATTTTTATTGGTGTTTTGCATTTGACTAAAAATATCAGAATGTGTGTTTTGCGTATTTTAGATGCTATAAAACATTTTTCAGTGGGTGGCCATTTTGAGACAAAGTCTCAAAACCTTCTGTTGGTTGAAAATTACGTCACAGTCCCAGACATTACAGCTCAGCGTTTAGTTTTACGATCAATGACCGCCTCCCTGTTTTCTGGAGCTGAATAATTGTGATTTCTTCAAATTTATGGTTGTAACTTCAACCTCGAGTCACTGTCATGTCAGTTCCGATCAAGAAGCAAAATGGCCGCCCCCTCCATGGATCATCTAAAAGAAAAAATATAGGTGACTTGGTCTTTGGATATATTGCTACATCCAATAGTCATCTTTATCCACTCATATTGTCGATGTTATCCATAATAATCTAAAACAAATATCCTTCTAACAGGTTCCTGGATTTGGATCGTCATTTTGTGCATTCTTATGATCCTCATACCGCTTGCTATTTTGCTAGTTCTACACTTCAGGTTAGTGGTATCTTTAAAAATGTCATATTAGAATTTTTTTTCACAGGGTTCTTCACACAATCAGTACAAATCACCTCGCCTCGTTTGAAGTTGTGTTTTTTTTCACAATTTTTCTGTGAAGGTACAAGATGCTTTACACCTGTAACCGTTGGACAGTTTCTTGCGAGGAATCTCCCACAGCTGTTCTTCCTGCCACAAAGCAAGACGTGACGGAGGTACAGTGGGATTTGTCCTGGATGGAGATGTCTAACCTGCTGTAGCCGAGTCCAATCCAGTATGATGTAGTCAAATAAATATACTGTGGCAAGGCTCTCTTTGATTCATCTTCACTTTTGTTGTCATCTCCATCTAATGGAATTTTTGTCTTTGTCAGATCGCTCTTAAAATAAACCCCCTTTTTTGTTATCGTCATTTGTCTAGGTCACCATTTGTCACACTCAGTGATGCTGGCTGGTGTAATTTTTTTCTGGACAAAGTGAAACTACTTGGCCTGAACCAGTTTGACAACTTTGCCTGACTTAGAAACATATTTAGGCACTCCCTAATAGTGATTCAATCAAAAGCAGTTAATGCAATAGAGAGGGCAGACTGTTAGCATTGAATTGGATTGGATTTGCCTTTATTAGTCTCGCAGTGAAGAAATTTACATTTCACAGCAGCCAAGTTCAGTAATTCATGTCGAGCTTTGTGCTTTGAAATTATCTCCTGAAATTATCTCCATCAAAGAAGAGATCAGGAAAATCAATCAATTTGAACTACAATTGAGTGACTCGGGATTTGGTTAAATTGGCAGTGATTGAATTTTTAAAAGAGGACCACATAGTAGAATGGCGGACACAGATGGTAAGTTTACCCGCCTAACCGTGCAATGTACATGAACTTGTCAACAAGGTATTATTTTTTTTATTGATGATTGAGGATGCGTTCAACTGTGAAAAAAAATAATAACACCGCTAATGATAAAAAAGTGCTTTGTTTTATGCTTTTTTTTTTTGCTTTTGCTTTTAAGTTTTGTTTTATGCCATAGTGGGTGTGACCAAATACCAACAACAAACCTGTTACACCTGCCTCATGCAAAGTAAAAGATTCATTGTTTACAGTAAACATCAGCATTGGAAATTTTTAAGTAAAGTATGTCAAAGACAGACAAGACACAGTGAGTGTCATTTAGTGATAGTTTTACTTATGGGCAGAAAGATGGACCCAATAACTGAAAAATTGTGTAATTGTAATATTGTTTCAGTTTGAGATTAAACCTTTGTGGTAATGGAAGGTCTTAAAAGACATTTTGCCCATTCAGCTCTTTGTTTTGTTATCAATAAATTTAATTTCCTCTCATATGGACGGGATTACGAATCCATTTGTGTCAACGACATCTCAACAGTCAAGACAAAAACCTGCTTAATAACTTGTGATTTCTTCAACTTTATGTTGTTGGATCCGTTATTGTTCAGTTAATCTACATTACTTTAATTGTTACTCTGAATTATTTTAAGGTAATTTAACTCATTGAAAAATAAAATAAGCGTACTGCATCAAAATTGTACATTGAAAATAAAAACTTTAGTCCTGATTTCAGTAGCTAGCTAGGTGGCTCGCAAGCCAGGTGGAGAGCTAGCTAGCAATATGGATAGTTAGAGCCCTGGTTTCTTATATAACCATGCCCTCATCGTCTGGGGATCAGTTATCATATACTGTATAAATGACTTGTTCTTACAGACAAAGATATGCCTACGAGAAGACTAGTACTGATTGGTGCTCGACGAGACGGTAAAAGCTTATCTGCCAACACAATATTGAGAAAGGAACTGTTTGAATTTGGGCGAATTCGAACAGCTCACTGCGAAACCAGACATGAAATAGTCGAAAACTGTCACCTGGTACTAGTGGACACTCCAGGATGGAAATACTCAACTTCCCTCAGTGAGATTTCTGAGAGAGACAAGCAACGATTAAAGCTCTTTGCCTCCAAGTGTCCACCTGGTCCGCATGCCTTCCTCCTTGTCATACCCATCGAGGCCAGCTTCACTGAAAAACAGAGAAAGACTGTCCAAGAACACATGAAACTGCTCGGGGATCAAGTGTGGAGATACACCATGGTGCTGTTCACCTTTGGAGACTACCTGGGAAAGAAGACCATAGAGGAGTACATTGAAAGTGAGGGTCAACCACTCACCTGGCTGATCGAAAAGTGTCGAAACAGGTATCATGTGTTCAACAACAAGGACAAGAGCAACTCATCCTCTGTCATCGAGCTGATGGAGAAGATTGACGACATGGTGGATGAAAATGACAATAGCTACTACACATTAGACAACCAGATGATCCAGACCATTCGGACGAAGCAAGAAGAAGTGGCTGAGCGAGCTGAACAGAGATTGAGACGGGTCTCAGAACAAAGACAGAAAATAAAAATCATCCTTTCCGGTAAGCATTGCCCAAGATTTAAAAAACACTCAACGTTCAATTATTGTTGATCTAGCTCAGTGGTTCTTAACCTGGGTTCGATCAAACCCAAGGGGTTCGGTGACTCAGTCTCAGGGGTTCGGTCTATCCTCCACCACAGAGGTCCATCCCTCAGTCTAGAGACTGCAGTTAGTAGGCGCAGTCATTGGAAGAAGGGTTTGGTGAATGAGAATATGAAACTGGTGGGGTTCGGTGCCTCCGAGAAGATTAAGAACCACTGATCTACCTATAAAAATCTACCAGACACCGTTGTGACTTTGCTTGTCCCGATTAATTTTTATTTATTTTTTTTACTTGACATATTTTAGAAATGGAGCCCATCCAGACACTTCGTATTATTCTCCTGGGCAGCCGCTTTGTTGGGAAAACCTCTGTAAAGAACACCATGTTTGGAATCAAAGAACAAGTAGAAGAAACAACAGTGCTTTCGTATGCCCAGGAGGGCATCGTGGGCACTACCAAAATAACACTTGTGGATACGCCGAGTTGGCATAAAGGCTTTTCTGCACGTGACACACCAGGAATCATCAAGGATGAGCTTCTGAACAGCTTGTTACAGTGCCCCCCTGGACCGCACGTCTTCTTGCTCGTGATCGATGCAGATGGCTCGTTCAAGGCCAACCACCTGGATGCAGCCACCACTCATTTGGAGCTACTCGGGGAAAGTGTGTGGAAACACACAATGGTGGTGTTCACCCGAAGAGACTGGCTGGGCTCACGCAGCATTGAAGAATACATTGAGGGTGAGGGTAATGCTTTGCAGTGTCTCGTGGAGCAATGCGGGAACAGATATCACGTCCTGGACAACACGAATGAAGACGACAGCAGTCAGGTTGACGAGCTGTTGGAGAAAATCAACCTGACTGTGGCAGGGAATAGGGGCAAATATTTTGCACCCAATCAGAAGATGCTGGACACTCTGGTGGAGAAAGCCAAAAGAGTGGAAGACGCTGCTCGACTGAGAAGTCAAGTGAAGGCCAACAGAACAAGGAAAGGTACACGATCTTATGTGTTCAAAAATTGTGTATTTGGTGCACGCTTCTCCAAATAAATTTTCAGATTCAATTGACAAACTTAATTGGTTCTGTGGGCACATTTTTAATATAAAATGTTCATGCATTAAGGTAAGGTTTCCCATTGAAATGAATGGAAATGTGATTAATCCGTTCCAGCCCCAAAACAAAGTGCAGTATTACTTTCCTTGAACAAGTGTGTGGTCAGAAATAAGTCTTATGTAATATAGCAACAAATGAAAACATACTTTCCATTTACTCTGCGGCCATTCTGGTGGTTTTAAATCGTTAATCTCACCTGTTTTCTGTGTTTGAACTGTGATTGATCGTTACTTGAGTTGTGAGTAACTGTGTCAGGCGGAAAGACATGCTATTGTATCGAAATACATTGATGTGACTTCTTCCTTCGGTATTTTTGAGTGCAATTTTGAAAACACACCAGGGTTTTGAGGTCAAATTTGTGATCCAATGCTATTTAATAGTCGGTACTGTCTGCAATAGGTTCTGTAATTTTACGACCTTACAAATATTTTATTTTTCATTCCACAGATCCTCCTAAAAAATTGAAAGAGCTGAGAATTTTGATACTTGGTGAGAAGTTGTCAGGAAAGACAACAGCAGCAAATTTCCTGCTGGGGTGCAAAGTGTTCCCCGCCCAACCAAATGAGAGCTGTATGGCAAGGCAGCGACAGGTTGGCGACATGCAAGTCACAGTGGTTGATACCCCAGGCTGGCACACAGGGTCCCACTGCACTTGGCAACAGGACAAAGACATAGTCCAAGGTCTGACCTTGAGCCCTCAGGGATTCAACGCCGTTCTGATTGTGATTTCCTTGGATTTCAAATTCGACCAGACCAATCTGGACACCCTGAAGGATCACATCCAGCTCTTTGGCGACGCTATCTGGAACCATACAATGGTTCTATTCACAAACCAACACACTTTGGGAGATAGATCCCTGGAGGAGTTTATCGAGAGGGAAGACAGGGCACTTCAGTGGTTGGTAGACAAGTGTGGAAACACATACCACTGTCTGCCTTCCACAGATCAAACTGACGTTAGTCAGAACTACGACCTGTTTAAAAAGATAGAGGTCATGTCAGCAAAGAATCAGGGCCATCTGTTCCGCCCCGACATGAACGACGTCGACGTGAGGCTCCATGAAAAGTTCAAGAGGAGGATGATCAAAATTGCTCTTCAACATAAGGTCTGTGTAAGCTCTCAGTCGTACAGGAGTGGTCCATCGATGAGAAGGTTTCTTCAGCCATCATCTGTACAAATTTTAAAAATTTCGGACGTTTCGCCTCCTATGCAAGAGGCTTCGTCTGACGAAGCTGTTGGGTAAAATTCATTTATCTTCGTCTGGTTCGGAGTTCGTCGAGTTTCTTGATGAAATGCCAGTTGAGTCGATAGTTGGTACACAGCAAAAACTACTTTATTCAGTAACAATCGAGAGAAACATCTCTAGTTGGAGCTGGACAAAAGAAGAACAACCCCCTGCCTCCTCAGGCTTAGTTTAAAGAATACCGCGACAGTCTGTTGACCAATCAGTTGCGGACAAGTCGATCTTCTGTCCAATCGGCTACGAACAACTCAGTGTTGGGAGAACATAGACTGAACCTTGATACTCGTTACATCCTGCTTTCAAAACTATTCAACTAATAACTTTATTATTCCATGTAGTCTGAATTGAACATGCAATAACATAATATGTACTAAGCTAAACCTGAAATAACATAATGTGTTTACTAATGTAAGCATGAAATAACGTAATATGTTTACTAATGTGCATAAGCACTCTATCAAAGCCTCTTGGATAGGAGGTGAAACGTCCGAAACCTTTAAAATTTGTCCAGATGACGGCTGAAGAAACCTTCTCATCTTCAACATAAGGTCGATCAGGCTGTCAGACAACGGGAACTCGAGCTGTTTCGCGACCAAAAGAAGAATCTTGAGAAGCTGCACAAGGACATAAATGAGATTTTTACCTCTCCATTGACACTGTGTAAGTACTATTAAAGGGGAATACCGTTCTTGACCATCCGCATACAATATTCCTTGGTTTTTACGTTTGCTCTCAAAAAGCCACAGGGAGCAAGATCAAAGCCAGGAAGAAATCTGTACTGGAAGATATCGAGAACCAGATTGATGTTGTGAATGCCAACATTATGAGGTCAATGGCTCTACTTCGGAGCAGCATGGACTTTGGAGTTCCGAGCAGTACGTATACGTGTGTCATTGGATGTTAGCATCTGTGCTATACACTGACTACAGGTGAAAATGTAAAATCCCTATTGATCTACTTTTCTGTTTTCTTAGCCTTTATTAATTTAACAGTGAAGAAATGTACATTTCATCGCAGCAAAGTTATGGAAGGAAGAGGAAAGGAAAGGAAGAAGTCAAAAAACAAAATACTGGAGCTGCTGGAAAGGCAGCCAGTCATGCATCTTGAAGTCAAAAGAACAAATAAATAAATAAATAAATAATAATAATAATAATAATTAATAATAATAACACAAGTCACAGTCATTCAATCTTAAGCACTATCTGCACCCTGTTGTATGAAGCAGTTCTCGATGAAAGAAGACAGGTATCAAAGCATCCTTTTCACCAGTGGATCAGGGACATTATGGTGAAATGTGAACGTCTGCTACAAACTAAATGTTGAAAGCAAACACGATTCACGAAAGAGATTGTCTCACATCTCCGATGCCACGTAAATCCGCTTCAATTCCAAGCCGCGACAGACACTATCTTCTTGAATAGGAAACGACTACAGGGAACAGTGTAAGACACTTAAACTGTATCCATCTGCTTCAGTGCTTGTTCTACTTAGGTTTTGTTACATGTTGGCAAAACAGCACTTTGCATGTTCTCATCTCATTTTCCGTACCACTTATTCCTCATTAGGGTCGCGGGGGTTGCTGGAGCCTATCTCAGCTGTCTTCGGGCACGAGGCGGGGGACACCCTGAATTGGTTGCCAGCCAATCGCAGGGCACACAAAGACATACAACAGTCACTCTCACACTCACACCTAGGGACAATTTGGAGTGGTCAATCTGCCTGCCATGCATGTTTTTGGAGTGTGGGAGGAAACCGGAGGACCCGGAGAAAACCCACGCGGGTCCGGGGAGAACATGCAAACTCCACACAGGGAGGCCGGACCGGGACGCGAACCGGCGACCTCTGCACTGTGAAGCCGGTCTGCTAACCACTCGACTACCGGGCCGCCCACTTTGCATGTTATTTCCATTATTTAAAAACAGTAACAAAAATGCAACCTTGCATCGAACTGACAGTGCAAATAGTCTTCTTTTATTGTTCACTACAAGAATAAACATCTTGTTCAATTGATATTTTTCATACAGTATCAGTTGAAACTGTACCACCAATGTCTGTCCACTAAAATGCTCTGTTTTCATTTGCAGTGGAAGTATCCAACCTATTCATGGTTGAATTTCAGCAATGGCTGTCTAATCTTCACATGAGCAAAAATCAAGATTCTACCCTGACCCTCAACATTTCAGAGACATCGGGATACGAATCGCATTTTTCAGAAGATGAGATGCTTCAATGTCATCGGCGTACCAGTTGGGGAAAAGCCACTAACTGTTCTGTTTTGCTTTTTTAACGCTACCTGCTAATTGGCTACAGGGACAATGATCAAATATGGGGCCCTGCATTTTACACACACTTTATAAAATAATAGCTTTTATTCCCAAACGCTTCCAAGAATCAAACATATATTATCTATTTTAATTTACTACACTGATATAACAAGCAACTACACATAGTTGTGCAATCTTGTGCCAACAAAGTTGGCTCAAAATCGCATTTAAAAAGTAATTGAGTATAAAAGAACATAGAGATAGAGATTTGGCAGCGTAGAAAACCTGCCACCAATTTGAGAAAACACCACAGTTTCCTTCATGATTAGATAATAATAATAATAATAATAATAATAATAATAATAATAATAATAATACATTTTATTTTTAAGTGCACCTGGCTGCCACAAAAACAAGTATGTAATCTAAATAAAAATTCCCAATAGTTTATATATTTCATCTCAGCGTTACACGGATGAGTGGATAGCATATTTGCCTCACGGTACAGTGGTTGAGAGTTTGAATCCCAATTTATGATGGGGAGTTTGCATGTTCTCTACATTCCTGCAAGGTTTTTTTTCCCCCCAGTATTCCGGGTTCCTCACATATCCCTAAAACATGCATGGTACACTGTAAATTGGCTGTGGTTATTATTGTGAATGTGAATGGTTGTTTGTGCATCTGTGGAATAGGCTTTAGCACACAGAGTGACCTTGGCAGGATAAAGTGGGTCAGAAAATGGATGGATGGATTTTAAAAAATATTTTGGACTAATTTTCAGTTAAGCAGCTCTTTATCACTTTTGATATTGATTTTTGTGTGTGCAAATGATGAATAAAAATCATTTAGAAGTGTCACTGACAGCAGGAATGTATCATTTGATTCATGTACATGTTTGGTTATTTCACATTTACATTGAATTGTTTATTTCATGGTTCATCTTCATATGTACTGCAATGTTACATTTTTCCCACTCACTATTTGACACAAAGATTTTGGTTCGAATATTCTATTGCATAAATAAATAAAGCTCTTTGATAGAGAATAGACCGAATAGAAGTTATCATATTTAAAAGTTTCATGCTGTTGTATGCTTAGTTGGCTAAACACAAGGCACACAATGGAAGCACAGAAAATCTGGGGTCAATCTGAGGTGTACAGATAGCCTGTTAAACTGTCATCCTCAGGTTGGTAGATCTGGCCTTGGACGGAATTTAGGATTTGGTCGAAGAAGCGCACACGAAGTGGCTTCATGAAAACTGCACCCCCTGCCGGCAGTTTCACACAATCTTCCTGTGTTCGAGCCTTTATTTACTATGTCCGAACAAACATCTCTGTCACTCTTCCTCTCGGCGCATGATGATTGGCACCAAGATGCCACCAGATAGCGTCTATGTTGTTTTTTTTATATTTTACATCGCTGAAATTAATAAGTAAATAGAAGAGGACAATACACTTCACCCCAAAAAAATAACTTCACACGCACGCAACATGCCTTGAAACATGAAGAAACTAAAAAGTGCCGCTTGCAAATCATCAAATCGAAAATGATGGGATTTCACTGTACGTCATAACTAAATATAGGCGCAGAAACCCCAGTGCGCATTTTTCTTAGTGGAGCACAAACATAAATGCGACTACAAAAAATGGATTAAAAATCATGGCGAAACCGGGTTGAGGCTCGCATACCTTGAAAATAAAATATTGTATGACTTAATTAATTTACACTGCCACGTATATTGTGTGTTATTACCACGAGAGAGCAGCAAAATACAACGAAAGACTGATGGTGACGTCATTTTCATGAGACGGAAGTAAACCAATACAACGTCGATGACTGTCATGATTTAAATTTCTTTATAAAATATTCCCAAGGCGACAAGAGTTCAGGTGCGTGCTAGTCCGGGCTACGTAACGAATGATCTCATATTTATGTATGTGCATCAAAATCTGTATGCAAACAGCGTTCTGTTTTCAGTCTAAATACGCTGTTGTTTGTGTAAAAAAGCTGAATGCCAACTGAGCTCATTAGTTTTTCATTCATTTGTGAAATGTGTCACACCACACATATACGTAGCTCGACTTGTAATTCTGTAATTCTTCATGTTTATGTGTTCTATATGTGACACGTTTAATTTTTAATATCTCTTTATATGGCATGACAGATATTGAGGAAATCCTCCTTCAGGAAAAGATGGTGAGTAATGCATCCGTCTGGCAGTGCTTGAGAATTATTTTGGTCACGCGATAATATTTGCATGTGACGTATGGAGACTATTTTAAAAAAGGTCCCAATAAATTAATAAGTGTGACTTATTCTTTTGTATTCTTTTGATTGTTCTTAGCACGGTCGGGTAAAGGTAAAGTCCACTGCTCAGCAGGAGGAAGAGAAAAGAAAGGAACGGGAAAAGAAATTGAAGATATACACAACAGCACGTGATGCGTGTTTTTCCAAGGTGCTTTCAAGACAAAATAAATTACCTGAATTAATATTGCAGTTCAAATAACTTGGCCTCACTTAATTGTGTTTTTGTGTGTGTGTGTGAAGATATCTACTTGTCTCTCTACTGTTGCAAATATTTGTGATTGATGTATTTTTAAAACTGGCCTTACAGCAATTTGTTAATGTATCTCAGTGTTCTTGTACATTAATTAATAATTAAAAATACACATTTATGTTTAAAAAATATTTTACTCAATATAGTTCCTCGTGGGAGAGTAAGTGATTGAAAACATGACCATCAGGCTTCATCGTTTACATTTGGAGCTACTGTTGCCCCATGTTATTTAGTACTGCTATCTATGGGGGTAACCAGCAAATCACTCATTAATACCAATTTTTAGCCTGCATTTCTTTTAAAATAAATTTTATGTTAAAACATGTTGAAACTTTTGTAAGTGTTAAAATTTACTTTGTATATTGTGATTGTTATCTATTAAGTGTGTGTCTGGATTTTATCCCTCGCAATAAACAGGGATTTGCCGTAATTGTAAAATGTTTTCGTGACAGAGGAAAGAGGGTGTTTGCGACGAAGAGGCCCTCAACTTGACCCAGCAGCTGCTATCATCGAACCCTGACTTTGCAACACTTTGGAATTACAGAAGAGAGATCCTCATGCACCAGGAAACCGTCAAGTGAGCTTGTCCGCCATGTTATTAACTGTCCACCATTTTGTGCATTGGAACCCCTTTGAGGTTCTTTAACAGTTGGAGTCAACTCGTGTTTTCAGAGACGAGAGTGAAGTACAAAAGATGTACCAGACCGAGCTTTCTTTTTTGGAATCTTGCCTGAAAGTCAACCCAAAGTCATACGGCAGTTGGCACCATCGAAACTGGGTCTCGGAACGGGCCCCTCAAATGGACTGGGCCCGAGAATTGAGCCTGTGCGACCGTTGCCTCAGTTTAGATGACCGCAACTGTGAGTGATGCCATTTTAGAAGAAAATCCTTTCATGTTTATGAGATTTTTCATGGCTCAAATTGAAGCATAGGCGGTATCATTCTGATTGTTTGCTCTCCTCATGTGGCTGTTTTACAATATGGAAGCAAATGGCATATGTGATGATGATGATGATGATGATGAACTAGTAGTGTTATTGCTATTATTACTATATTCATGATATTACTGATAGTTTTTTTTTTATTTTGTTATTTTTGTTGTTATGGTAGCTGGTGTAGTTATTGTTGTTATATTATTATCATTATTATTTGGTGAGTATAGTTTTGCTTGACTTGAATGCTGCTGTGCAGATGACCATTTTGTTTGGAAGCCTTTTCCTGAGCATCTTTATTAAGTTCATAGAGTTGCTTGTTCTGTTGCCACAATGGGACTCAAGCCAGTATATCATAATAATACTGTAATAATAATAATAATAATAATAATTATTATAATAATAATAATTATTATTATTATTACAATAATTGGATTGGATTTGCCTTTATTAGTCTCGCAGTGGAGAAATTTACATTTCACAGCAGCAAAGTTATGAAAAGAATGAAAGTAGAAAAACAAAACTAAACAATAATAATACTAATACTACTAGTACTACTACTACTACTACTACTACTACTACTAATAATAATAATAATCATCATCATCATAATCACATTGCTTGCCCTTACTGTGCCTGAAGGCTCCTCGCTGAATTTTAAAGGACAATCGACGTCTCCGGACAAGTTGTGTCCATAATTTGTAAAATGGCTTCAAATAACTTCGACTGAGTGTATTTTACAAAGATTCCACCGCATATAGTTATATTTTACGTTTTAAGACTCATTCTGAATATTCCGGAAGTCTTGTTTTTGAGTTGGTGACGAGTCCGTATGTGACGTCACTGAAGGAACGCCCCTGACCAAAAAAAAGGACACATTGTAGCAGTCCTTCCATCACATTAATGCTTGTTTGGTCTGAAAACCTTATGTTGCACCAGAAAGAGCCAGAAGAGGGCGTCCAAGCTCTGTGTAAGGAATTTATCAGCCTGTGGAAACGGGCTGATTAATTCCTCACAGGAGCTCGGTGGCCATTTTCTGCCTCTTTTTGGGTGAGACATTTCCCGCCCAATGTTGCCTCAAAATGGCACGGAATAAATTCTTTAATTGACTGCAAACATGTATGCTTTCCTCTTCATAACTATTTCAATCATATTCATAACTGGATGTGTAACAAGAAAGCATATTCTCCGAATCTGAAGCCATTGTTTCGATTCTCCAGCAATGCAAGACATATTGGCGTGATGTCACGAACTGGGGGCGGGACTTTCTGAAAATGCCCAATTCGCAGCTCCATTTTTTGCAGATTTTGGACGCTTTGTCATTTTTGATGGTGTTTTGCATTTGAATAAAAATATCATACTGCGTGTTTTGGGTCTTTTAGATGCTATAAAACGTTTTTCTGATGTCAGTTAGGAAACAAAAAAGTGACGTCGGTTGTCCTTTAAGATCTCCTTTATTCATTTCATGGTTTCAATTGTTTTAGAAACAAAGGCTGCTGGAAAATAGGACAATGTAGCTACCTCTAAATTGAATAAGGAAAATCTCTGCGCTTATCTGGAACTGTTACGCTCACTGTCTCACTCTCTCCTTCAGTTCACTGCTGGGATTACCGGCGGATCGTCGTGAAGAAATCCGCCGTCCCCGTGGGAAAGGAGTTGGAGTTCACGGATCGTCTCATCGGCTCCAACTTTTCCAACTACTCCAGCTGGCATTACCGCAGTACCCTGTTGCCCCTCCTTCACCCGCACTCCCCCGTTTCCGCCCCTCCGTCGGGCTGCTCGCCGAAGACGCATTCCCATCGCGTCTGTGAGGAGCAGCTGCTCAAAGGTAAAACCGCTGCAGATGGTATTGCGCCTCAGCTACCCACAGGGGGCAGTCTGAGTCTAAAAATGTTCGGGCTCGTCACCGCTTTGACTCTTATACTTTGTAAGCTCAGATTAATTTTTTTGCTGACTAATATTTTTTTACACACACACACACACGGTTCTCAATGAGTATGAACTGTAGTTATTCCGCGCGAGACCAAACGATGCATGTCATAAAAGAAAGTGACTGAGACTGTAATGCCCACCGTAATTCCTCACTATTCGCATCACTGAAGCAGGGCAAATAGCAAAAAGCTGGAATTAATTGACTCCTCATCCCCGTGTAAATAATTGACTCTATTATTAGTTTAAACCAATGGCGTTGAAACTTTTTTTTCCGTTGAGAATAGCATCCTGAAAAGTTGCAGGATGCAAGGGCGACTTTGAAATTCTTCCAAACGAATCTATTAAAAAAACGTTCGGTATGAATACACCGGCAGTCTTGTAAGATGACATTTTAAAAATTCTGACCTGAGATATAATTTTTGTCATCAGCGTATTACTCTTTTTTTGTTGTTGTTGAAAATAATGTATTTGCATCCTTGCGTATCAAAAAAAGCTCTCCTTTATCTACAGTAAACCATTTTATAATAATAATAATAATAATAATAATAATAATAATAATAATAATAATAATAATAATAATAATAATAATAATAATAATCATCATCATCATCATCATCATGATCATCATAATAACCATAATCATAATAATACATTTCATTTCTTAGCACCTTTCAAAACTCTCAAGGACACTTTACAGTTACAGGATTTTTTTGTGCGGGTGTGCAGCGGCAGCCATTCACGCCAGCGTTCACTCTACTCGGAAGTAACAGAGCAGCAAAGTTATGAAAGGAAGAGTAAAGGAAAGAAAGAAGTAGAAAAACAAAAATACAGGAGCCACATATTTATGTATTTATTTATTTATTTATTTATTTATGTATTTATTTCAGGGATCCCAGACGTCCGCTATTTAGCGGAATTCTGTTATTTTTGTCCGCCAAAGTGATATTTTCATATAAAAGTTCTTTTATTTCCATATACAAAAAAAAAAGATTGAGAAAGCAGATTTAAAAACTACCTGCATGGTGATTCATTCCAATTCATAAGTTATTATTCTAATTAAGGAAATTATGATCGGGCGTGTTTGCTACTGTTGACCTGTACTAGGCAATGATTTTAATTATGATTTATAATACTAAACTAACTAACTTGAATAAGACCTGATGGGGGGATGACCAAAGTTGATGAAAAACTTCTCTAAACATAATAAATGGTATTTTTTATAATTATGTAGCAGATATTTAATACGCAAACTTGCATTCATAAATTTTACGGCCTCCTTGACCCCCGGCTGATCTGTTTCATTTTCCGCTATTTTAATTTCCCTTGGCTGGGATCCCTGTGATTTGTTTATCTATTTATTCATCTATTTATGTGCTTATTTATTTATTTTTCTAAATGGACAAATACATATATTTATATTTATTTATGATCATGCCAACTGCAGTTTTTGTCTCATTTTTTAAAATTGCTCTTATGCCCCAGACTAGTGTCTGGCGCAACATGAAACAGGAATATAAAACAAGACCACACGACTGCATGCAAAGTGTTCTATTATCATTCCTTCATAGGAAAAAGAACAATACATGATCCAAATTAACAATTTTCACAAGAAAAATAAAACATTCCTATAAGGTCAGCCAAGGTCATCCTGCCTGACGCTGACCAAATGAATTGAACAGAATTTTGTTATGATGGCAAACTGATCAATTTGACATCATCTTTTTTTTTCTATTTCTAGAATATGAGCTGGTGCAGAATGCTTTTTTCACTGACCCCAATGACCAGAGCGCTTGGTTCTATTATCGTTGGCTGCTTGGCAGAGGTGTGTTCAAGTGTGCATTTTTTTTTTGTGTGTGTAAGTGCTTGTGGTTTGTACAGTGATACCTCGGTTTACAAACCCCTTGGTTTACGAACTTTTTGGTTTACGAATGTTACACTTAGAAACATTTTACCTTGGATTACGAACTATTTTTTGGGATACACACGGAGCTGCTACAATGAGTGATGTGTCGTTCGTGAACGAGCCCGTTCTCCTAACAAGAAAATGGCAGCCGGCTTGTTTTGGTCCTCTACTCCCCGCCCCCAGTCTTCGGTTAAAGCCACGTGATTGGTCAAGTACGAAATAAAATGACTTTATTATACTGTACAGTTTATTTCTTTAATTATAATGCCAAAGCACATTTATTATACATAAAATAAGGTATATTCTGTGTAGTTTTAAGGCTTAGAAAATTAGAAAGTCGAAAATGATGTTTTATGGGGACCTGGGAACGGATTATTCTCATCTTAATGGTTTCCTATGGGAAATTATTTTTTGGTATACACACTTTTCGCCTCACACACGCTATCTGGGAACAAATTAAGTTCGTAAGCCAAGGTATCACTGTATGTCTAATTTTCAATTTGAGTTTTGGTGTGTGTGTGTGTGTGTGTGTGTGTGTGTGTCTTAAGTACAGTACTGCATGGTCACAACGTAATACATCTCTGTTATTGCATGACAGCCGAGCGTGAAGAGATGATAAGTTGCGTTTTCATCAGCCGGGATGAAGAAAGGGTGACTGTTGCTTTTTCGAGGCCGGTCCAGGTGAGTTGTTAGGCTGCTCCTTTTTTTTGGTTATTATTCATCTTATTTTATTTTTGTCCGCAAATGTTCTCATGCAGGCGCAATCCGGTGGTCTTCTCCTTATCCTCGATGGTCAGCCGCTGCAAGTGGAGTGGAGGAGCATCCACCCACGATTTAAACATAGTCCTGTTTGGGTATCCTTTTGTGGCTAAACTTCATTGAATTAAAAAGACGTAGGCAATCAACATACGTCCATCTAGTTTGGATAGCGCGGGTCCTCATTAAGGTTGCAGGCCAGCTGCAGTCTATCTCAGTTGCCTTTGGGCGAATCGGGAGGTTCTGCCTGGACTGGTTAATGAAAATGCATGTTTTAGGAATGCAGGAGGAAATCGCAGTAGCTGGAGAGGCAATGAATTGAATCATCGACAACTCATCCGTTATTACATTATTTTCATAAGGACACCGGTCATCATCCGAAATGTTTTAATCAGACATGCATTTGGAGATGTTTGTTTTTCACTGACTTGTCAATGTCAAAGGTAAAAAAAAATAAACAAATAAACAAACAAAAATAAATGAACCAATAAATAAATTGAGAAATAGATAGATAAACAAGTAAATAGCAAAATAAATAAATAGCGAGCTAGCTAGATAGATAGCCAGCTAGATTTGTAACATGGATTCTCTTCCCACCTTCAAGTCCCATCTCAAAATCCGCCTATTTAAAATTACATTTTCTGTGTAGTTCTCGCTCGTTTCTATTTATAATTGTATTTTATTTATTGCATTCTATTTGTGATTGTATTTTATTTAGTATAGTACCTATGCTTGTCTGTGACTGTAGAGTGTCCTTGAGAGCTTTGAAAGGCACTTTAAATGTAATGTATTATTATTATTATTATTAGATAGCTAGAAAGCTAGCTACCTAGATAGCTAGCTAGCGAAATAGATAAACAAGTAAATAGCTAAATAAATAAATAGCTAAATAGATAACCAGCTAGATAGCTAGAGAGCTAGCTATCTCGATAGCTAGCTAGTGAAATAGATAAACAAGTCATTAGCTAAATAAATAAATAGCTAGCTAGATAGATAGCCAGCTAGATAGCTAGAAAGCTAGCTACCTCGATAGCTAGCTAGCGAGATAAGTAAGTAAATAGATAAATAAATATCAAGCTGGCAAGATAGCCAGCTTGATGGCTAGAAAGCTAGCTACATAATATTAATAATAATAACAATAATAATAATACATTTAATTTCTAAGCGTCTTTCAAAACTCAAGGTCAACCTAGATAGCTACCCAGCTAGATAGCAAAAAGGCTAGCTATCTAGATAGCTATAAAAAAGCTAGCAAATCCCATCTCAAAACCCACCTATTTAAAATTGCATTTTCTGTGTAGCTCTATCTCTGGTTTCAATTTATAATTATATTTCATTTATTGTATTCTATTTATTATTGTATTTTATTTATTATTGTATCTATGCTTGTCTGTGACCGTAAAGTGTCCTTGAGAGTTTTGGAAGGCGCTTGAAATAAAAAAAAATATTATAAATACATACATAAATACAGCCATAAATAGATAAATACATCTCCAAAACTTGATGTGCTGGAAAAAACTTTTTTTTGTGCTGGAAAAAACATTTTTTTTTTTAAACCTTAATGATCGAAGGGACACTGCAGTCGGCTTTGCCCATTTCTCATTTCACTTCCTGCAGCCACCCGTTAAATCAGCTAGCTAGTCGGGGCGCAATTAATTGATGCTGATAAGGTTGTCTTTGTCATATACGGAGGTTGTTCTTTTCACCGCGATGGTAAAAGAACTTTCCTTCAAAGACTTTTCTTTGTTTTTTTTGTTATTTTTCAGGAAATGCTGACTGAGACCCTACGGTGTTTTATTTAGAAAAGGCAGACAACTGATGCCTTTTGGCAGGGCTTTTTGTGAGGTGCAATTCCATTAAGTCTTCTGACTTGCCTGTCGGGCTTCTGCCAGAAATAGGCTAGAAAAGAGCTGACCGATATTACATTTTCTATACCATTCATCCTGACTGATGTCTGAGTAAGTGCTGAATTACTACCTAGAGAGCTGAGGTTTCAAATGTAGCGTCCGCAACATATGGCTGACATCAACCACTGTCGGATAGTCACCGATCCAGCAGTTTTGTCAGTGTTACATTTGAAAACTCTCATTCATCACTGACGAGACTGGAATTGGCTTAAATGCATCTTGAAAAAAAAGCCAAAATGCTACCGGATGAATGTTATTGTTAACATTTTTACTTGGTACTTTAACAAAAGGTGACCAACGATTTTACAGAAGGGGGTGAGCACCAAGAAAAAAAAAAAAAAAAAAAAACTTTATGAAGACAAAATGAGCAGGATCAGTTTTTTTTTTTTTCTTTTCTGGGCCTGCTTTGCTAAATCCAACACGGGCCCATTTTTTCTCCTCCCGTGCAGGAAATAAATACAAAAAGAATAATATAATAAAAAAAAAAATACACCAGCCATAGGATGGGAAGTGCTTCCATCTTGTCCTTGAGAGTTTTGAATATTATATCTTTTAATATTAATCTCTTTTAATCAGAGATTTTGAGATTTTTTTAATAAGCAATATTATAATAAATAAGCAAACATAAAAATAAATGAACAAATAAATAAATTGAGAAATAGATAAACAAGTAAATAGCTACATAAATAAATAATAATATATATATATAATATTAATATTAATATTATCTTGTGCTGGCATGAAAGCCGTGTTGGGTGTGTCTATTCCTTAAAAAGAATGTCCGTTCAATAGCCTAAACTGGATTGGATCCATTCTATAAAAAGAACAATTCCGAAAAAATATGTATTTATTTGTGTATTTATTTATTTATCTGAATATTTATAAATGTATCTGCATATTTATTTATCTGCACATTTATTTATCTATCCATTTACCTATTTATTATTAGTAACTATTTATTGTTATTTATTTACCCATTTAGTTATTTATTATGCATATTTATTTAGGTATTTATTAATTTAATGTATTTATTCATGTACGTATTTATACATATTTTATTTATCTTTCTAATTTATTTACCCATGTATTTATTTATTTATTTATTTATCATATCATATAATATCCATGTATATGAGCATATATATATATATATATATATCTTTAGCCATTTATTTATATTTATGGATTTGTTTGCTTATTTGTATGACTACAAAAAGCAAATATTCAGTGGCAACAATCTTAATGTCCTTGGAGGGGCGATGTGAGAATGCTGATTTATCTGCGGTTAGTGTGCCTCCCATTAGATGGTTCAGATTTAAAAAAAATAAGAGTAAGGAGTGGGCATGGGGTGGTCTTAAAGCTAGTCGCTCGCCCAGTTGCGGCTAACGAGCCGCGTTAGTATGCAGGACTAGAACACTTTTGCACTCCCATAATGACTTGGTTTCAGTTATTCTTCTCACTTTTTGTACCCCACTTAGTCCATTCCCCCAGTTCTTTCTGTTAAACTTTCCTAACCATGTCTCAGATATGCGATCTTCCTCCGGGATCCATCAACAACATCGCTAATGAACACAATCTGACGGTGCACTGGTCTGAAAAACACACTCGTCGAGATTGCGCCCTGTACACGGGTGAGGCACTGATTGTATTCGTTCATCTCGTTGCGGATAAATGATTAAAATGGACCAGTGAGTGTCACATCGTTAGCCCAAATGAAGTCGCTCTGTTACACTTGATGCAGTTGAACGTGCGATGGGGAAAAAAAAGAGCACTGTAAGCCAGAAAAAGTGTCAGGGGCTGTATTCTCCTCAACAAAAACATGCGATTGTGGTCTTTGGAACTTTATTAATAAACAAAAACAAACAAACAAAACATTTTACTGTATTCTCCCGTGTACATCGGAGAGAAAGCGCACCCCCAATGAAAGGTTTATTTTCAAACTTTTTCCATATATAAGCCCCACCGGACTATAAGACGCACCCTGAATGTATGAATGATGTTTTCCAAATCTAATATAGAAATAGATGAAAGTTTTCAAAAAAATCGATATATATCGATATCGGATATATCGATAGTCCCGGTTATATCGATACTATTTCTATGCACGCACGGAGAAAATTACATGCAAACAGGGTCGGATATATCGATAGTCCCGGTTATATCGATATTTTTTCGGACTCCCTTGAATATCGATATAACGAGACTTTACTGTATATATATATATATATATATATATATATATATATATATATATATATATATATATATATATATATATATATATATATATATAAGGAACACAAAGCTCACTTTATCGGTTCATTCCATATACAGACACTCCCCAACTTACGAACAAGATGCGTTCCGAAGGGTCGTTCATAAGCTGAATTTGATTGTAAGTTGCTTCAGTGCTATATTTTGTATGGAATGTGTGTTTAAGGTAAATATAGGCTTTATAAAGTTTAAAGGACAACCAACACCATTTTTTTTCTTTCCTAACTAACATCAGAAAAACGTTTTAAAGCATCTAAAATACCCAAAACACGCAGGTTGATATTTTTAGTCAAAAGCAAAACACCAATAAAAATTAATTAAAGTGTGCTAAAACTGCAACAAAATGAACTGCGAATTGGGGATTTTTGGAACAAATCTAACCAGGCCCACCAGTATTAGCCTCGTCATCGTTTCAAAGTGTAACTTTATTCAACAAAACAAAATTCCCTTTCCTCAGGTCGAAGCGAGAGTTGGTGTCGCGATTCCGCCACCGATCAGGAGCTCTTCAGGTAACCATTTGGTAGATGACGAAAATGTGCTTTTTTTTCTCCCCTCACCCTTAAAGGAAATCACTTTGAAATCAATATGAAAGTTGTCTTTTTTTATTGTTGTTTGTTTTTCACAGAAGTGAACTCTCTGTGGAAAAGAGTTCGGTGTTGCAGTCTGAGCTAGAATCATGTAACCAGCTGCTAGAACTGGAACCGCTCAATAAGTGTAAGTGCCTTATTTTAAAATGCCATTTTGAGTGTGTGTGTGTGTGTGTGTGTGTGTGTGTGTTTCACAGTGCGAAAAGTCTTATTTACTGCTTGCTACTGTCTCGCCTGCCGGTGCTGTTGAACCAGATTAAGAAATAATATGTTTTTGGAAGGACCTTGTGGGAAGGTTGCGGTTTTCAATCAGAGGAATTCTCAATTGTACGGAGAAATTTATTCCGACATATGGATGATAGCCCCACAGGATGGAATTGGAATAAGAAGGATGTTGTTAACCAAACTGACGACACGGTGGTTGACCGGTTAGCAGGCCCGCCTCACAGTGCGGAGGTCCAGGGTTCGATTCCTGCTTTCCTGTGTGATGTTTGCACGTTGTACTTGTGCCTGTGTGGGTTTTCTCCAGCTCTTCGCGACTTCCTAAAACATGGATTCTTGTTTAACTTATTCACTGCCGGACGATGTGCAAAAATGCGTCCACTCCACTGCCAGGGTTTTTGTCATTTTCACTCAAATTGCAAGACCCACAGAATATTGAGTTTTAGGACTACATAAACATACGTCTGTGTAAGCTCTCAGTCGTACAGGAGTGGCCCATCGATAAAAAGGTTTCTTCAGTCGTCATCTGTACTTCTTTGAAGGTGTCGGATGTGATAGGACCAGAGCTACCAGCACAATTTTAGTTCGCTGACGAAGCTTCTCAGATGAGGAGCGGAACGTCCGACACCTTCGAAGAAGTACAGATGACGGCTGAAGAAACCTTTTCATTGAAAGTCTACATAAAAAAATGACTTTCTTCTTTCATCAGAAAAAAAAGAGTTAATTCCTAAGTTATATGCGTCTGGAGTTATCTGAGCTTAAAATGGGGGCGGCTGTATAAAAGGCAAACGGTGCCTCGTGGGAGGGGAAAATATGGCCAAAGGTCTGACCAGCGCTTTATCGGCACACCCTGTTTTTTTTGTTTTGTTTTTTTTTTACAATTAAAGGACAGCAGGGCCCCCGTTTCAGTCGGGCTCTGAAATAATTTCTGTTCATGCCACTCGACTTTATATAACTACAGCCATAAACAAACACTTCAAGTATGCACATTAATTTTTTTCTATGCATGTCAGTTCACATATGACATATGCCAACACATATTTAAATGAGTATGGAAAAAAGATTGCATTGTTTTTATTCATCGAACAATAAGTCGATCATGTTATTAGACCACGACAGACTCCTTACTCATGATTCATTGTGTAGAACACACACCCGACAGCGGACAGGAAAAATTCCAGTTGAGGTGTAACGGGTGGGCAATTATTCCCTCTGGGGTAAACTTGTCAAGAGGATGTAGGAAATGGTCCGACTTTTGGCAGTGGCGCAAGGTAACATCTCATAAGCTATTCATGGCGAGCTGCGCAAACTAAAAATATCAACAATTTGGATGTAGTGTACACTTTGGAAGTCACAGAAACAGAAATGCAGAGAGAGCGGATGACCTTTAAAAAGGCATCAAAGTGGCTTGCCTCATCATTTTGGATGTCCAATTTTTGGCATTTATGCTTTCATCTTTTAAAATGACTTTGAAAATATGAATTCAAGGATCAAATAGTTGTACTGCAGACTTTTTTTTTGGTTAAAGTCCGAATCGAATTGGGCTTAAAAATATGAATAGATGTTGAGCATTTTAGCATTGGTGTAAATGAAGTAAAGGTAGCACACATTTTAGACTCTTAATAAAATGTCTCTCAGAAACCCAATGGATGTATAAAAAAACATTCAACTAAACCACACATGTATTTATTTATTTATTTATTCATTTATATTTTATTGTTTTTGAATGTGTGTGAGTGTGTGTATTTATGTGTGTGTGTGTATTTATTTATTTGTGTGTGTGTATTTATTTATTTATTTGTGTATTTATGTGTGTATTTATTTATGTGTGTATTTATTCATGTATTAGTTTAGACATTCATTTATGTATATTCTTATTTATTTATGTATTTATTTTGTGGTTATTTGTTCATTTGTCTATTTTGGTTATTTAGTTATTTTTTGTTGTTGTTTTTATTGTTTTGTTTTTTTTTGGGGGGGGGGGGGGGAAGAGATCATTCTGGTGCCTGAGCAAAATCACCTCAATTGTACGCCATTTATTGTCAAAGATAATGTTGCGATTAGAAGTTTGAAATGCTATCATCTTTGTGCATCATAGTTATTGGCGCTTGAAAATATTTTTTTTGCCATCTGGTGTTGCTCTCGAAACACAGATTTTGATTTATTTATTTATTTGTCTATTTATTTTTTTTTTTTTTTGGGGGGGGGGGGGACCATCCTGGTGCCTGAGCAAAATCACCTCAATGGTACGCCATTTATTGTCAAGGATAATGTTGCAATAAGTAGTTTGAAATGCTATCATCTTTGAGCATCATAGTTATTGGCGCTTGAAAATATATATTTTTGCCATCTGGTGTTGCACTCTAAACCCATATTTTCAGAAGGGGGCCCACATTCTCAAATTATTTCTGCTCCTCCCCACCGCAGGGTGTTTGCTCACCATTATCCTGCTGATGAGGGCGCTCGATCCCCTTGGCTACGAAAAAGAGACGCTCGCTCATTTTCAAACTCTCAAAGTAAGCAATTTGGTGTCCATTCCATTAACTGGAGACATATTTACACCCAACACGCTCATTACCTCCTCTCTCCCCCAGGAAGTGGACTCCATGCGCTCAGCCTATTACAGCGACCTGTGCAGCAAATTTATGATCGAAAACACCATTTTGAAAATGGAGTATGCCGAAGTGCGCGTCTTCAGCGTCTCCAATAAGGTTTGCGCATAAAATCTCTTTCCCTTTGCCGGCAGTCGCCACAGGGGGGATACGTTCGGTGAATCATATCTGGCTTCCTTCCTTCCTTCCTTCCTTCCTTCCTTGCTCAACAGAACCTGACCACCTTGTGTCATTTGGACCAGCTGCTCCTCATCACTCACATCAATCTATCCTCTAATCAGCTGCGGCGTATTTCCTTTCACTTCTCCATGTTACGGTGCCTGAAGGTGAGCAAAAAAATAAATAAAATAAATATAAAGAGGCAACTGCAATATTTATCTTGTCAGGAGTTTCCATTCATGCCCTCGATACTTGTAGGTGTTGGAAGCTGATAACAACTCCATTGAAAATTTAGAAGGACTCTACCGCCTCCCCAAACTGGAAGAGGTCCTCTTGAAGAATAACAGTATCCTTCATTCTGTATTCAAAAATTTTCTCGTTGCCCAGGCAATGACATTTGTTTGCAGACTTTTTTTTTACGCCACCGCAATAGCAGCAAGAAAAGTCGTTTTTGGTGCACTTGCAGTCTGTTTGCATCGCGGCCAAAAGTGGGTTTGATGCGGCAGCCCAAACCATGAAGAATATAATACAATACATATTGATTTATATAGCGCTTTAAGAACAGCTGAAGCTGTAACGTGTGTATGTGTATATAATATTAATATATATATATATATATATATATATATATATATGTGTGTGTGTGTGTGTGTGTGTGTGTGTGTGTGTGTGTGTGTGTGTGTGTGTGTGTGTGTGTGTATATATACAGTAAAGTCTTGTTATATCGATATTCTCGGGAGTCCGAAAAATATCGATATAACCGGGACTATCGATATATCCGACCCTGCGCGCATGTAATTTTCTCCTTGCGGTCATAAAAATAGTATCGTAATAAGCGGTACTATCGATATAACCGATATCGATATAACGAGACTTTACTGTATGTGTGTGTGTGCTTATGCGTGTATAATCTAACATATATAAAACAGTTTGTTGCCTTATGGCGGCTACATGACAATGCTAATCACTGCCACTCCAGTGCCAGGTTGTTTGTCATTTTCACTCAAATTGCATGGCCCAGAGAATATTGAGTTCTCGGAGAACATAAACATTCAATGCGTCGTAAGAAAGCTTAGACTCTAAGCAAGAAAAAAAGAGTTAATTCTTAAGTTATATGGGTCTGGAGTTATCTGAGCTTGAAATGTGGGCAGCTGCACAAAATACAATTCAATACATACATATTGAATATTGAGTTTTAGGACTACGTAAACATTCATTTCAGCGTAAGAAACTTGAGAGTCTTTTCTTTCATCAGAAAAAAATAGTTAATTCCTAAGTTATAGTGGTCTGGAGTTTTCTGTGCTTGAAATGGGGACGATTGTCCGAAATACATACATATTGATTTATATAGCGCTTTAACAACAACAGAAGCTGTAACAAAGAGCTAACATGGACAAAAGGCAAATGCTGCCCCCTCGTGGAAGGGAAAAACATTGCCAGAGGTCTGACCAGCGCTTTATCAGCACTCTCTGCAAGAAAAACCAAAACCCGAACAAATTCGCGAATGGCATTCCACGTCGCACTTTTCAATTCCCGAATAAATTCAGGAATGGCAGCGGAAATCTGTTATTTTAATCTATTTTATCGAACCCAAATGTAAATTTGTCTTTACTCAGAGGAGCCATGTCAGTTCAATTAGCAGATTGTCCATCTGTCATTGAAATTGACCTTGGTTCTCCAACTATATCTTACCAGACTGAGCCACTGCCACCAACACGTATTTTTTTTGTAGCCTAAAATAAGTCATTGCATTAAAAGCGAAAAAAGTCACCCTCAATAAATAATCCGCAGAAGCTAAGGGCCCCTCTGTGTGGCTCGGTGTTATGTTTACACGTTGTCATTATGCTCCGGGGGACATCAACAGCATTAGTTGGGGGAGGGGGTGCCGAACGTTATATTTAATCTCCACGCGCAGTTGGTGGTGACTCAGGCAATGTGGGAACTCAGACCCGAGCATAACTTGGCTTATCGCAGCAAAACAAGAGCCAGCATCTGATGTAAAAAAAGAAATAAATAACATGAAAATAAGAAGAATTAAATAAAAAGATTTACCGTATTTTCCAGCATATATTTCGCACCCAAAAGCCTTGATTTTCTTTAAAAGATGACCCTGCGCCTTATACGTCGGTGCGTCATATATGGGAAAGTTTTAAAATACACCATTCATTGAGAGTGCAACTTAAATTCCGGTGCTCCTTATACACTGGAAAATACGGTATTTATATATTATATTTGGAAAACATTTTTCATTCATTGAAGGTGCGCAGTTTAGTCCGGTGCGCCTTATATATGGGAAAACTTTGAAAATACACCATACATTGGAGGTGCGCCTTATACTCCTGTGCACCTTATGCACCAGATAATACAGTATTTATAGATTATATTTGGAAAACTTTTGTCATCCATTGAAGGTGCGCCTGATAGTCCAGTGTGAGACCTCAACTTAGGAACTTAATTGGTTCCCAGACAGAGTGTGTAAGGCGAAAAGTGTGTATCTAAAAAAAAATTCCCATTGGAAACCATTAAAATGGGAATAATCCGTTCCCGGGTTTCCATAAAATATACTTTTCAACTAAATAAGCCTTAAAACTACACACAACATACCTTATTCTATGTATAATAAATGTGCTATTGTATTGCAATGAAAGAAATACACTGCATTGTATCATAAACTCACTTTATTTACATTTGTGATGGTCATTTATGGCTTGATGGAATGGCGTTGGAGGTCGAAGGTCAAAGGGAATTGCATGAGGACTGTAATTAAAGAAATAAACTGTGCTGTAAAATAAAGTTTTATTGACCTTTTTGATGGTCGTTGATGGCTTATGTATTTATATATTATATTTGGAAAACATTTTTCATTCATTGAAGGTGCGCAGTTTAGTCCGGTCCACCTTATATATGGGAAAACTTTGAAAATACACCATAAATTGGAGGTGCACCTTATAGCTCCTTATACACTGGAAAATACAGTATTCATATTTTATATTTGGAAAACCTTTTTCATTCATTGAAGGTGCGCCTGGAAGTCCGGTGCGCCTTATATCTGGCAAACATTTGAAAATACACCATTCACATAGGGTGTGCCTTATACTCCGGTGCGCCTTATCCACTGGAAAATACAGTATTTATATATTTGGAAAACATATTTTATTCATTGAAGACACGCCTTATGGTCCGGTGTGCCTTATATATGTGATAAGTTTAAAAATACACCATTCATTGAGGCACTTTCAACGAACGACATATTTCAAAATGTTTTCCATGCATAAGGCGCACCGCATTATAAGGGGTACCTTCAATGAATGACATATTTCAAAACGTTTTCCATGCATAAGGCGCACCGCATTATAAGGGTCACCTTCAATGAATGACATATTTTAAAACATTTTCCATACATAAGGTGCACCGCATTACAAGGAGCACCTTCAATAATTGACATTTTAAAACGCTTTTCTTACATAAGGTGCACCGCATTATAAGGGGCACCTTCAATTAATGACATACCGCTGCTCACCCGCAGAAAAATATCATGTGACTGTAAAGTGTCCTTGAGAGTTTTGAAATGTAAATGAAATGTATTATTATTATTATTATATAAAAACATTTTCAATACATAAGGTGTACCGCATTATAAGTGGCACCTTCAATGACTGACATATTTTAAAACGTTTAGCATACGTAAGGCGCACTGCATTATGAGGCGCATGGTCAGATTTTGAAGAAATCTTTTCTTTTAGGTGCGCCAGAAAATACGGTATATTTTTGTATTGCACCAAAATTCATATTCGACACCGTTATTAATATTGCAAACGTGAAAATAGGAACCATGGAGGAAAAAAAATCCAAGCATTTTGCTCCATTACAAGGGCAGCCATTTTGCTTTGTACCCCCCACTTGCTATTGACCAAAAATGACATCAGAAAAAAGCGCTCATGTCACATTTCACTAACATTCTCTGGGTTTGGTCATGTGACTCTCACAAATTGAGCCCTGTGGCAGGCGCCAGAACATGATTTTCAGATGAAAGGATGGATTAAAATGGTATTTTCTTTTGCTGCTAAAATTCATATTCCATAAAGGTCATATCAATCAGGATGCCATATTTCGGCATTTTTGAGTTGACTTCCCCTTTTCAGTGTAATCAACTCTAATCGATGGGGCGATCTGAAAACAGCTTCAACATTTTATCAAGGCCGCTTTCGGGGGAAAAAAAATAGACATTTGTATTATTTAAAGGACAACCGACGCCTCCGGACAAGTTGTGTCCATCATTTTTAAAATCACTTCACATGACTTCTACTGAGTGTATTTTACAAAGATTCCATGGCATATAGCTATATTTTACGTTTTAAGACTCGCACTGAACATTCCGGAAGTCTTGTTTTTGAGTTGGTGACGAGTCCTCACCCTACGTCACTGAAGGAACGCCCCTGACCGAGAAAGTGACACACAATGCATTTTGCGGTACTTTGTTTGGTCTGAAAACTTCGTGTTGATGGCGAAATTAGAAGGAAAACACATAAATAACGCCATGGTGAATCGTGTGTTGCACCAAGACTACTATTTAATACTAGTTGACACAAATTCCCAGCAGACAAATCAGCCCATTTCCAACGGAGGTAGGGCGCCATCTTGTGCATTTTCTGGGACGCTACGTTGGAGTCCTGACCGCTCTAATTGATACGGAAGGACTTCTTTAATCGATTGCAAACATTTATGCTTTCCTCTTCAGAACTATTTCAATCATATTCATAACTGGATGAGTAACGAGAAAGCATCCTCTCCGAATCTGAAGTCATTGTTTTGCTTCTAGAGCAAGACAAAGACGTCCTGGCGTGACGTCACGAACAAGAGGGCGGGACCTTGTGAAACTTGCCATTTCCGGGGTCATTTTGAAGAGGTTTTGGGACACTTTAACTCATTTTTATTGGTGTTTTGCATTTGACTAAAAATATCAGCCTGCCGGCTTTGGGTATTTTAGATGCTATAAAACGTTTTTCCGATGTTAGTTGTTAGGAAACATCGATGAGAAGGTTTCTTCAGCCGTCATCTGTACAAAAGTGAAGGTTTCGGACGTTTCGCCTCCTATCCAAGAGGCTTCGTCAGCGAACTAAAGTCTGACTAGTCGTATCGGCCCCATTTATATATCCCTAATATCCAGACATGGTGGCGCCGGACACAGCTATGATAGGTCCCTACTCTCAGGTTGGGGGGGCAGGGGACCCCTCCCTGTGGCCCCACTGATTGTTCCTACATTCCTGACTAACGACTGGCCTATTACCCCCACTCCCCCCGGTATCACCTCATCAGCATAACGACCCTCATCAGCATTACGAAAGTTGCCTAACCTGTTTTGCCTAAGCAGGCTATTGTATGAACGATCCAAATTGAACCTCACCCCACCAGACCGGTTTAATGAAGGATTTTGTTGTTTTATAAGAATCGCTTCTTTTACGCCCCTTTCAAACCATCTATGTTCTTTCGCTAAGATTTTAACCTTTTAACCTTGTTAGGAAACAAAAAAAAGGTGTCAGTTATACTTTAAAAGAAAATAAAAATGGGATTTCAAAAGCGTATTTTTTCTTTCCTCTTCCTTCCATAACGTGATTTGTGAATTCCTCCACTGTGAGACTAACAAAGGTTAATCTAATCAAATGTAATCCAATTTAATACAAATCTAATCTAAAGATTCTTTGGCCTCACAACAGGAACTCACTCGCTTTACACGGTGAACCTGTCCAATCAAAACAAAAAATAAAAGAACAGACAATAAATGCCTTGTAACCTTGAGAGCTCATTAATCGCTCCGAAGATTAAAGTAAGAAATGAAGCGTGAAAGGGAAAAGTGCCACCGTGACTAAATGATGCGTGCTTGTTTGGTGAAATGGCAAACTATCGGATGGAATAATAAACATAATAAATAAATAAAATCAAAAGAAAACAGGTGGAGAAGAATATGTCCTTGTATTCACTTGTTCATGCTAAAAATGATCTTTATTTTTCTACCTCTCATGTGTGCTTTTATGACAGATTTTTTTGATTTTAGCAAATTTTTTTCGAAGGGAGCTAAAAGGGAGATTTTCAGGGTCTTATTTTGGGGACTGCAATAAAACGTATTTTTTAATTCATAATTTATTTTAAATATGTCGTTCGTTGAAGGTGCGTGCACCTTATATTCCAGAAAGTACGGTACTTTTTAAAAAAAACTTGACTTCCCCTTTTAGGCACTACACATACACAAAATGTCAGTAATAGGAGAGCGAGTGCAAGAAAATATGAATTGTGAGTCATAATTCGATTTTAATTTTTATAGTTGATCACATGTAGAATGTGAAGCTATCACACTTGACTACAGTGATACCTTGGTTTAAGAACTTAATTGGTTCCCAGACAGAGTGTGTAAGGCGAAGTGTGTATCCCAAAAAATAATTTCCCATAGGAAACCATTAAAATGAGAATAATCTGTTCCCAGGTCCCCATAAAATATAATTGTCTACTTTCTAATTTTCTAAGCCTTAAAACTACACAAAATATACGTTATTTTATGTATAATAAATGTGCGATGGTATTATAATTAAAGAACCCCGAAAGGGGTTCTGCACAAGGAAGCACAATGAAGTGCACTTGTAATTAGAATGTAGCTAAATCATGGCATTTTTTGTGTGTACGCTTATCGACCAAGTTGTAATTCATGTGATGATTTTTTTTTTTTGACTGAGCCTTTCAAAGTCTTAAATTGGATTTTCCCCAAAGTAAGTCATTATTTATCCTTAAAGGACAACCTACGTAACTTTTTTGTTTTTTAAGTGACATCACAAAAACGTTTCATAGCATCTAAAATACCCAAAACACGCAGCATGGTATTTTTAGTCAAATACAAAACACCAATAAAAATGACTTAAAGTGTCCAAAATGTATGTATGTATGTATATATATATGTATGTATATATATATACAGTAAAGTCTCGTTATATCGATATCGGATATATCGATAGTCCCGGTTATATCGATACTATTTCTATGCACGCACAGAGAAAATTACATGCAAACAGGTTCAGATATATCGATAGTCCCGGTTATATCGATATTTTTTCGGACTCCCTTGAATATCGATATAACGAGACTTTACTGTATGTATATATATATATATATATATATATATATATATATATATATATATATATATATATATATATATATATATATATATATATATATATATGTGTGTGTGTGTGTGTGTGTGTGTGTGTATATGGCGTGTGTAGTTGCCGCTGCTCACCCGCAGAAAAAATATCCTCTGACTAAATAATATAATTACCAAGTCTGCTGTCAGAAGTTGTTTTTGAATCTCAGCTCTATATTTTGGCACGATGGACGGCTGCTTCAACAAATGTTTTTGGGCTTTGTCTTCTCGCCATGTTTTGTATGCGTGTCAGGACTGCAGATGATAAGACGTATTTATCACCACCTCTCACCTAAAACAACCCCCACCATCCCCACTCCCGTTAAAAAGATTTGTTCTTTAACCCCGCACACTCAGACATCGCCACGTTGGCAGCGCTCCGGCCACTCGCCACCTGCCCCAAGCTGCAACATCTCGATCTCCACGGCAACCCCGTCACTCAGAGCGCCAACGTCGACTCGCACCTCGCCAAGCTCCTGCCTTCCGTGGCGTGCCTCCTGCTCTGATGTGCCGACAGCGGACGTCGGGCCCGTCACTCAAAGATGACGCCGCCGCTGCCGGCGGCTGGTTTGTGAAGGAGTGAGTGGATTTTTTTTCTTCCACTTGTCACTTCCACTTGTTTGGTGGAAATTTGATCAAAACAGCCCGCACTCGTCTGAATGCCTCTGAAGGCGGATATCAAAACACCTATAATGAAAAGTCTGTGTTGTTCGTGCGTGTGCGCTTGAGTCATAACTGCCTTTTTTGTCTCCTCAAAACGTGTGAATGAAGGTCTATTAATACCTCCGCATGCACCGTGCAAAAATTTCAATAATGGAACTAATTGACAGCGTGTGGATGGATCCACGCAATCACGTTTTATAAACTTGAGACTCACTTAAAGCAACAGTAAGAAATCCGAGTGACGCTCCGTGCGGTGGGATTATGTGAGCTGAGTTCAATCCAACCGAGTTTTGCGGTACTTAAAGGACAACCGATGTCACTTTTTTGTTTTTTAACTGACACCAGAAAAACGTTTTATAGCATCTAAAATACCCAAAACACGCAGTATGATATTTTTAGTCAAATGCAAAACACCAATCAAAATGACTGTAAGTGTCCTAAATCTGCAAAAAATGGAGCTGCGAATTGGGCATTTTTAGAAAGCCCCGCCCCCAGTTCGTGACGTCACGCCAAGACGTCTTGCATTGCTAGTGAATCAAAACAATGGCATCAGATTCGGACAATATGCTTCCTTGTTACACATCCAATTATGAATATGATTCAAATAGTTCTGAAGAGGAAAGCATACACGTTTGCAATCGATTAAAGAATTTATTTGTGCCATTTTGAGGCAACATTGGGGGAAAGCTCTCACCCCAAAAAAATCACGTCACTAAGCAGACTTTTTAAGCCGCAAAATTATTTTTTTACCACCAACATGACAGAAGATTGGAGTGGGTCAATTTGACCTTTAAGGTCAGAAATTGGGAGAGGTGGACAATCTATTAGCTAGCTAGCTATCTATTGGCTCGCTAGCTAGCTGGCCATCTATTGATTATCTATTAGCTAGCCTGCTAGCTTTCGATCTTTTTCAGTTATTCCAGGTTGAGTGAACGCTGGTGCTATTAGCTAGCTAGCTATCTATTGGCTCGCTAGCTAGCTGGCCATCTATTGATTATCTATTAGCTAGCTCGCTAGCTTTCGATCTTTTTCAGTTATTCCGGGTTGAGTGAACGCTGGTGCGTGTGGCTGCCGCTGCTCACCCACAGAAAAACTGATTCTGTGACTGTAAAGTGACCTTGAGAGTTTTGAAAGGCGTTTATAAATGGAATGTATTATTATTATTATTATTATTAATAATTATTATTATTATTATTGTTATTATTATTATTATTATTAGTAGTAGTAGTAGTAGTAGTATTAAACCAGATATTGGCTATTTCTGTCAATATTTATTGTTGCTTACATGTAACCAGCCACCAGACTTATTTAAAAAAAACTGCTTTACAATGTGTCAATTTGACCTATTGAACTGAACTCACTCCATTGCTTATCACCCCAATAACAATCTACTGTTGGAATGTTAGCATGAATGCTAATCCATGTTCCCCAATGGCTCATCCCCGCAGAAAAAAAATGATTTGCGCATTTCTTGTTGTTGCTTTAAAATCTGCGTCCTATAACCGTCGATTGCGGTGCGGCGTTATCTACTTGTCACGTGTCGTGCACTTCCAAACCACTCGGTGGCGCAAAAATAATTATTGTACATGTCGGGATGAAACCCTCTGTGTTGTCACAGTTTGAGAATGGAAGATTAAATGGTGTCATTTGCCTTAACTGTGAACGCTTCCAGTGTGTCTGTGTAAGCTCTCAGTCGTACAGGAGTGGTCCATCGATGAAAAGGTTTCTTCAGCCGTCATCTGTACTTCTTTGGAGGTGTCGGACGTTTCGCTTCTTATCCAAGAAACTTCGTCAGCAAACTCAGGTTGGTGGGAGCAGAGGACTACTCCCTGCAGCTGCTCCACTGATAGATAAGAGCAGGGAACTATCATAGCAGAGTCCGGCACCGTCATGCCTGGACAGTAGGGGTATATATATATATATATAGGGTCTAAACTACCAGTAAGACTTTAGTTTGCTGACAAAGTTTCTTGGATAAGAAGCGAAACATCCAACACCTTCAAAGAAGTACAGATGACGGCTAAAGAAACCTTTTCATCGCTTCCAGTGTGGTTTATGTATGAATCGTAATAACCCGCTGAGGTATTTTCAAGAGGAGGGAGTGTCGTCTGACTCAGCTGATGGAATCGCAACTCTTAAAAAAAAAATGTAGCGCCTTTTATGAGATTGTGAGACTCAATTTTTGTGTTATCAAAAGAACAACAAAAGCTAAAATGACGCAACTGGAATGTACTGATGGAAGGTTACGCCTTTACTCTTTGGTGCAAAAAAAATGTGTTCCAGTGTGTATTTAACTAAACAGTTTTTGGTAAAATAAATAATATAAAATAATAATTATAATAATTAGATTATTGTTCATTATATTGTTATATATATATCATTATATTGTTTTATATATATATATATATATCGTGTGTGTTGGGTGACCTCTTCTGGCTTCTCCGTTAGCAGGGAGAGCGAATTTTCAACAGCTGGCATGCATTGGAAGTCGTGCGTATTTGGGTCCGCAGAAAGCGTGTGCGCCGACACAGTAATAAAGATCGATACTACGAAATATAAAATGATTAAAATGACCCTAAAGGTTATAAGATTCATAACTGTCAACATTTTGGTATATACAGGTAACATCCGACTTACGACCGGCTCGACTTACGACCACCCGTACTTACGACCACGACCTCCAGACCCTATTTTTAAAATTTGAATTCTACGCCTGGTCCCGCCGCAACACGCTAGCAGGCCAGCAACTCGTACGACAATTTTGGCCAGCCAGCCAGCATCTCACTGTCGCACAGCAATCGACCATGTGATGGCACCAAAAGGGGGACGTTTGCGAGTCATTTCGCCTCTGAGTCTCTATTCAACATTTCAAATGGATTTTGACTTACGAACATTTTGACGGCACTCGGTCGTAAGTCGGATGTTACCTGTAATCGTATTCAATAGAAAACGTTGCTTAAAAACAACAGATTCACATCGTAAACTATTTTGTCGTACAAACCTCGCGTCAGCCATTTTGAATGCATTTCGACTTACAACCGTTTGACTTACGACCGTTTTATATATATATATATATTTTTTTTTTCTGGATTGATTTTCTCCCTGGCACTTATTTTTGTCCCCATCTCCAAAACATGACTGCCTTTCCCATCCCCCTCCCACACACCCACCAATGTTCCCTCTCCCATCATGTGCGCCATGCTTCATCTTCAGCGGGTGAGTAAGTATTACTTTCTTCCACTTTGACTACAAAGGCTCCATAGTGAAGCCATTTAACCAGCCAGTGCAGATGACGTATGAATCCGGTCATGCCATGTGTCATTTCAGTCAGATTGGATCATCTATGAACCCAACGTCACCTCCTCTTCCTCCGTCCTTTCTCTTACTCACAAAGGTGTCCGTGGATGCTTTCTTCACGTACGTTGTGACGCAAGAGGGTGAGTAAAACTGGAAGGGGTGTCGTGGGGTTCACGTAGAGGTAAAAATGAAGTGACTACTCATGCTAAGCAAACAAACAGTCTTAAATTCCTACCGACAAATCAAAAGCTGACATTGGAGAAGTTGCCAACACGTAACATTCAAATGAGTGTGTAAGAGAGTGTGTGGTAAGAGGGGTGTGCCCTCAGCTTCTGAGCACTACTTAAAAGAGGCGTGAACGCGCAACTCGTCTCAGAAACTCAGCAAAGCCTTCAGGAAAAGAAATACAATTTCTTTTTCTTCCTCCTCCATGTGACCCTATTTTTTTTTGTGTGTGTGTGTCACACTGCCACTGAGTTGAGTGAGTTGCTATACCGTACTTTTATTTTGTAGTTTGTGGGAAGCGTTGGGCCTTTTGGCATGATATTTTCACTGTGTGTTGTTTCAATGGCTAAGTTGAGTGGTTACGTTAGCCCAAAATGCTAACGTGTCTCCTAGCGGTCACTGAAGACCTTTTCGCTGGCGTTAAAGCTAAAAATTACAAATGCTATTTGTAATTTTTCAGCTTTGTGCAATTGTTTTTGGTGAATTTGTCTTGATCATTCTGTTAGTAAAAAGATAAATGTGGTAATTTGAGGCAAACTGTTGATTTCTCAGTTTCTTAACTCATTCACTGCCAGACGATGTGCAAAAATGTGTCCAATCCTGTGCCAGGGTTTTTGTCGTTTTCACTCAAATTGCAGCATATTGGGTTTTAGGACCATATAAACATTCAATGCAGCGTAATAAACCTTAGAAGATCTTCTTTCATCAGAAAAAAAATAGTTAATTCCTAAATTATATGGGTCTGGAGTTATCTGAGCTTGAAATGGGGGCGGCTGTACAAAATCCAATTCAATACATACATATTGATTTATGTAGCCCTTTAACAACAGCTGGAACAAATGCTGCCCCTTTGTGGAAGCGTAAAAACATTGCTAGAGGTCTGACCAGTGCTTTATCGGCACACCCCCGCCAAAAACTACAAAACCCGAACAAATTTGGGAATGCCGCTCCACGTCATCCTTTTCAATTCCCGAATAAATTTGTGAATGGCAGTGAATGAGTTAAAAAAAAATTGATGCTATATTTTCATCCGGCCATTAATTTTCTTATCCGCTTGTCCTCACAAGCATCATGGGAGTGTTAGAGCCTATCCCAACTGTCTTCGGGCAGTAGGCAGTCTCCATTCCATCAAGCCATCAACGACCATTACAAAGGTAAATAAAAGAACTTTATTATACTGTACAGTTTATTTCTTTAATTATAATACCATAGCACATTTATTCCACATAAGATAAGGTCGATTTTGTGTAGTTTTATGAGGACCTGGGAACGGATTATTCTCATTTTAATGGTTTCCTATGGGAAATTAATTTTTGGGATACACACTTTTCGTCTAACACACTCCTGTCTTGGAATCAATTAAGTTCGTAAGCCAAGGTATCAGTGTATTTTGCTATTCCCCCAAAAAACTCAATTTGTATTTAAAAGCATCCTAAAATGATTACAGCTTATTATTTTGCCATGAGAAAAACAAACCTTTTCATCTTCCACCCTCATCTTATTCCAAATAGCAAAATCCCTAAATTGTGCTTAATTCAAAATGTGCCACTTTTGGGCTACTTGACTTTATACGTTTTTATGTTTATTTATGTATTTATTTATGTTATTTTTTGGCACCGCTTACTTTGAATTAAATCCGCGTCGAGCACACAACAAGCATCGTGTGTAATCTTTTACAACGCTGGCAAGCCTTTAAGCTCAACATTCCCCAAAAAAATGAATATTCCCTTTTGTTTGTGCCAGCCTTTCCTCAACAAGAAACAGCCTGCAGGCAAAGCAGATCACAAGTGGGCCTTGTTGCATTTTGTAGGAAGCCATGTTGGATTGTTTGTACTTTTTTGTCTGTTTTTTTTTTTTTGGTTTGTTTGTCTGTGGGATGATCTACATTCAAGGAATTTTCTGCGCTCAAGGCGTCTGGTTGGGTGGAATGTTGCGCGTCAGGTGATGGAATCTGTTTGCCAAACACTTAACTCATTCACTGCCAGACGATGGGCAAAAAAATGTGTCCACTCCGGTGCCAGGGTTTTTGTCATTGTCACTCGAATTCCAGGACCCATAGAATATTGAGTTTTAGGACTACATAAATATTCAATGCAGCGTTAGAAACCTTAGACTATCTTATTTCATTCGAGGAAAAAAAAGAGTTAATTCCTAAATTATATGGGTCTGGAGTTATCTGAGCTTGAAATGGGGGCGGCTGTACAAAATACAATACATACATAGCGTTTTATAGCGTTTTAACAACAGCTGAAGTTGTAACAAAGCGCTAAAATGGACAAAAGGCAAATGCTGCCACCTCGTGGAAGGGAAAAACATTGCCAGAGGTCTGACCAGCGCTTTATATATATATATCCACATGATATTGACTTTTTGGACTACATAAACATTCAATGCAGCATGAGAAACCCTAGGGAAAAAAAAGTTAATTCTTAAGTTATATGGGTCTGGAGTTATATGAGCTTGAAATGGGGGCAGCTGTACAAAATACAATACAATACATATTGATTCATATAGCACTTTAATAATAATAATAATAATACATTCTAAGCGCCTTTCAAAACTGTCATGGACACTTTACAGTCACTGAATTAGATGTGTTTTTTCTGCGGGTGAGCAGCGGCAGCCATTCGCACGGACCCACCCGCAAATAACACAAACTCAGGCCACTAATGTGAGTGTGTATATAGACAGGCAATGCAATACAATAGAATGCAATGCAATACAAGACATTGTAATTTATATAGCGCGTTACAAAACGCTTCACATAATAGTCAACACAAAGCAAAATAATAAACACAACAGGACAAATAGTAAACAAAACATGGACAAAAGCTGAAGCTTTAACAAAGCGCTAACATGGACAAAAGGAAAACGCTGCCCCTTCATGGTTGGGAAAAAAACATTGCCAGAAGTCTGGCCAGCGCTTTATCAGCACTCTCTGCAAGAAAAACCAAAACCCGAACAAATTCGCGAATGGCACTCCACATCACACTTTTCAATTGCCGAATAAATTCGGGAATGGCAGCGAATGAGTTAACATGCACAGTATGTCGCTCGCTGCACTCCTCCGACAAAATTTTTGGGGTTATTATGCTAATGCATTCAGCGGCTTTTTTTTTTATTGTTGCTTTTTGTTTGGTCGTGTGCTGACTGTATAATCTTCCCAAGGTGCGGCGTCGCTGTATGTACCACTAAAGCCAGCGAATACATTGTCGTCGCGGTTGGTGCCAAAAAATGGCTTACGTTTTCACTTGTGTGTACAAGGAGCCCCGCTCTGTGGTAAACATTCACACTGAATCTTCCCTGCTTGTGGTAGTCGCTGAAACGTGAGCTAAGGCACGTTTTATATGCCGAGGTTCTTACAACACGCACTACCCATTTTGCATTTTATTTTTATGTAAAATAATATACACCGGCGGTGCGGTTAGCCCACCATGGGCAAACTACGGCCCGCGGGCTACACACGGCCCGTTAGCCTTTTTAATCCGGCCCGCCAAACTTGTTCAAATTATAGTAAACACAGTGTCTGAAAGTCATGACAAAAAGTTAGCGCACAACTCTGAAAAGTTGCCTGCCCCATTTTTCATAACTTGAAACACAATAAGACGAGTAATCACAAAAAAAAAAAAACATTGTCGCAAAGTATAAAGTTTATTTTTTTGAATTAAAGCTGTACCTACCATAAATGCTACCTTGCTTAATTTACAGTAAATATAGATTCTCAGCTGAAAATTTTGCTCTTGTTGCCGTTTGTCGTCATGGTGCACAAAAGAAATGTGATGTCTGCTATAAGCCACTAAGCGCCTTTCATACCTCTCAAGTACACTTTACAGTCACGGTTTAACGTAAATTTACGTTTTGTCTGTGTAAGCTCTCAGTCGTACAGGAGTGGTCCATCGATGAAAAGGATTGTGCATCTATTTTGGAACATGATATGCAAATGCGCGACCTTATAACGCTTGGGAAAGTCCGGAAGAAAGAAGAAGGCTTCTGATTGGCTGCCCGTGCCGAGTATGCAAATTTCAACTGCAGGTAGCCTTGTCTGTGTGCTTGGCAACGAAACAAGTGTACTGTTTGTGCGTGAAGGCGAGGGTGTCCGTGGCGAGTTTGTAGCGCGCGCGGTCAGGACAATTGAACCGTGATTATATCCTTGAAAATGATCTTATTATCTTTCATTCCTATACAGTGAGACCTCAACTTACGAACTTAATTGATTCCCAGACAAAGTGTGTAAGGCGAAAAGTGTGTATCTAAAAATAAAAATCCCATAGGAAACCATTAAAATGGGAATAATCCGTTCCCGGTTTTCCATAAAATATACTTTTCAACTAAATAAGCCTTAAAACTACACACAACCTACCTTATTCTATGTATAATAAATGTGCTATTGTATTGTAATGAATGAAATACACTGCATTGTATCATAAAGTCACTTTATTTACATTTGTGATGGTCATTTATGGCTTGATGGAATGGCGTTGGAGGTCGAAGGACAAAGGGAATTGCTGTTTGGAAAGAAAGGCGCATTACATGAGGACTGTAATTGAAATAAACTGCGCTGTAAAATAAAGTTTTATTGACCTTTTTGATGGTCGTTGATGGCTTATGGAAGGAGAGTCACCTTCCATAAGGACTGTTGGTAACTTAACCTCTGGTGCTGTTCGGTCGTGCGCTTCCGCCGAAGATCACTCCGCCAGCCGTGGTGGGTGTGTATTATGAAAATAGTGCTTATTATAAGGTTTAATTTTCAGAAATTTGACGTTTGTAAGACGAAAAGTTTGTAAGATAAGGTGTTTGTAAATTCAGGTCTCACTGTATAATCCTTTTGTCTACAATCGACATCATAATAAATATTGTATTAGGGATTAGTATTTAATAAATACCCACCCAAAATACATTCAAATATTTGCCTTCAAAATATTTCATTTGGCTTCATTGACTTTTTCCCCCCGCCAAGCCATTTCGAGTGTGAATTATGCAACGAAAAGAAGATTGTCATCTTTTTACGACTATCTCGCCTGTTCATCGGGTTGTTGTGGATTTTTTTTTCTTTGGGAGGGGTGCGGTGGGGGGGCATTGTTAAAGGGCACTCAGCCAATCGGCGGAGCAGCATGATGCACTCGAGATTCAAGGCATGTGTTTTGTGACAGTTTCTCTGCCTATCTGTCGACTTGCAGCCGACTCATTGTCCTGGATGCCATTTTCATATGAATGCAACGCAAGCCTATTGTTGGCGCGTCGCTTTTATTTATTTTTATTTTTTATTTTCCTTCAAAGCCCTTGCTGTTGACGTGGCATGGATGCATCACAGCTCAGTAATGAAGTGCTGCCTCCATCAACGAAAATTCAATATGGGATTGCGCTCTATTGAATCAAGGTTTATATTCCCTTCATGTGATAGTCGCCATGGTAATGAAAGCAAAAGGGGGGACGGTGAAAGACGGTAGCAGTGGCTTACTTTGCGAAAAAGTGTGTAAAAGCGTGTCAGAGAGAAGTCAGTGAGAGATAAAGTTTTGGCTAACGAACTTAATTGGTTCCCAGACAGAGTGTGTAAGGCGAAAAGTGTGTATCCCAAAAATTAATTTCCCATAGGAAACCATTAAAATGAGAATAATCCGTTCCCAGATCCCCATAAAACATATTTTTGTTTACTTTCTAAGACTTAAAACTACACAAAATATACCTTATTTTATGTATAATAAATGTGCTATTGTGTTATAATTAAAGAAATAAACTGTACTGTATATTAAAGTCATTTTATTGACCTTTGTGATGGTCGTTAATGGCTTGATGGAATGGAGTGGCCGGTTTCATCAGCGCTAAACACTTGATGAGGAACCTTCTTCTTTCACCATCTTGAGGAATGATCCCTTGTCGGTGCTTTCTCTGTGATAATTTTACCTTGTTCCTCATCAATTGTGTTCTGTTTAGCTGGGTTGATTTCATTTACAGTACACCATTTCATTTACAGTACATCTGTCATTTGTTGTGTGTTTATATTTGTAACATATTTTTTTTTCATATATAGATATGTTTTATGGTTTGGAAAACATTTCTGTCTGGATTTTGGAGGACCTTGGAACGGATTAAGGTATTTATATGGAAAACCTGTCTTGACTTACAACATTTTTGGGGTGCATACAAAATTTCAAGGCAACTTTGATACATTTTTAATTTGGCCAAATTAACAACAAGGATGTGACCTGATTACTGTCCAAAGACATCCCATCCCGAAGACCCTTGCGAGCATAAACGATTCAGATCATGGAATGAATGAATGAACCACTTCCACGATTTTCACTTTGCTTCCACAAAAGACAAACAGTAGCAGTGTGTGCGGAGCCAATAAAATGAATCAATTTTCTAATTGAATCAAAATGTGAAGAGAGAAAAAGAAATGTCACAGTGGGTGCATTGATACAATATTGTACAGAACAAGCCTGAGGGAGGGGCTGCGGAGGGGGGGGGGGGGTAAAGATTACTATAATGAGCAGACAAAAGGATGCAATTATCAAACTACTGTGACAAATCTTTTACGCCCGTTCTTTCCAATCCTACTTCAACGCGTTCATAATTTCTGTTTTAACGCCATCGGTTATGATTGAAGGATACTTTTTTTAAAACCCCCCCCCCCCCCCACTCCCTTTGCGGCATCTCTCGCCGGATTTTAGTGCAGTGGGAATGATGATAATAAAGAAGAGAAAGAGGAAGCAAGGCTGTCAGGAAACAAAAGGCTGATAGTGCTAATTAAATGTGAGTCATCACTAATTTAGCTGTAAAGCTACATCGGAGCCGTGTAAAGCAGAGGTCCCCAACCCCCGGACCGCGGACCGGTACCGGTCCGTGGGTCATTTGTTACCGGGCCGCGCAGAAAGAATAAATAATTTACATAATTTCCGTTTTTATTTATTATCTGAATCCGAACTATGTTTTATTATGAAAAATGAAAAATTAGCACATTACATCCGTCTTTGTTTCACTTGTTTTTGTGGTGTATTTTATTACCGTGGTGACCATAGAGCGTTAAAGGACAACCGACGTCTCCGGACAAGTTGTTTCCGTAATTTGTAAAATCGCTTGAAATGACTTCTACTGAGCGTATTTTACAAAGATTCCACGGCATATAGCTATATTTTACGTTTTAAGATTAGCGCTGAATATTCCGGAAGTCTTGTTTTCGAGTTGGTGATGAGTCCTCACCCTACGTCACTGAAGGAACGCCCCTGACCGAGAAAGCGACACACAATGCATTTTGCAGTACCTTGTTTGGTCTGAAAACTTTGTGTTGATCCGTGTTGATGGCGAAATTCGAAAGAAAACACACAAATAACGCCATGGTGAATCATTGTGTGTTGCACCAAGACTACTATTTGATACTAGTTGATAAAAATTCCCAGCAGTCAAATCAGACCATTACCAACAGAGCTTGGGCGCCATCTTGTGTATTTTCTGGCACGCTACATTGCAGTCACGTTGGCTCGAATTGATACGGAAGTACTTCTTTAATCAATTGCAAATATTTATGCTTTCCTCTTCAGAACTATTTGAATCATAATCATAACTGGATGAGTGAAAGGGGGTAGCAGTGGCTTACTTTGCGAAAAAGTGTGTAAAAGCATGTCAGAGAGAAGTCAGTGAGAGATGAAGTTTTGGCTTACGAACTGAATTGGTTCCCAGACAGAGTGTGTAAGGTGAAAAGTGTGTATCCCAAAAATTAATTTCCCATAGGAAACCATTAAAATGAGAATAAACCGTTTTTGGACAAGTCATTTTTATTAGTGTTTTTCATTTGACTAAAAATATCAGTCCGCGTGTTTTGGCTATTTTAGATGCTCTAAAACGTTCTTCTGATGTCAGTTAGGAAACAAAAAAATGGTGTCGGTTGTCCTTTAAGCACCTGCTTAATAACAAGCAAATGGCGATAAGTCATTACTTTGTAAATCACAAGTCTGATTAACCAATATTTTCCTAGGATGCCGGCGGAGACACACTCCTTTCGAAACATGTCCACCGTGGGTCGATTCCCGAGTGTCACCTTCACCTCGGTGGATGAAGATACCGAGGAGGGCTACGAGGAGCCCCCCAAAGACGACAATGCGTGCAGGCGGTGGTTTCGCCGCGTCGGTCAGTGCTGCTGCCCCGAGAATGACGACGAAATCACCAACACGCTCGTGACGGGCCTCGAAGAGGGAAAAGACTACCAGGAGCCCGACGAAACGTCTGCGCCAGGCGATAGCGAGCTCGGAGGTACATACTTGGCAAGGTCGCCGTATTGTCCTTTGTCTTTTGTCTCCGCTTTTGTTTCTCAGCCTTTATTCAGCGACGACATACTGTGTTAATTTTCGTGTTAATATCCTCAAGCACACCATCAAACAAAATGTCAGAGCAAAACAATAATTGTGTGGGCCCGGGACAGAGCCCTGCAGCAAATCAATGAAAAAAATTATTTATGTATGTATGTATGTATTTATTTATTTATTTACAGTAAAGTTTCGTTATATCGATATTCAAGGGAGTCCGAAAAAATATCGATATAACCGGGACTATCGATATATCCGACCCTGTTTGCATGTAATTTTCTCCGTGCGTGCATAGAAATAATATCGATATAACCAGGACTATCGATATATCCGATATCGATATAACGAGACTTTACTGTATTTACGTATTTTTATTTAGGGATTTATTTATTTATTTATCTATTTATCTGTTAGTGTATTTGTTTATTAAGATATTTACGACTCAAAGGCAGAGTGTAGACTGCAAGGTTAAAATATCCCATCAATCAGGCTCCACAAATAACCCGCACAACCCATCTGTACACTTGATGCAAAAAGTTATCAACCCAGCTAAACAGAACACAATTGATGAGGAACTAGATAAAATTATCGCAGAGAAAGCACCTACAATGGATCATTTCTCAAGATGGCGAAAGAAGAAGGTTACGTTCCTCATCAAGTGTTTAATGCTAATGAAACCGGTCACTCCATTCCATCAAGCCATCAACGACCATCACAAAGTTAAATAAAAAGAACAGATTATTGTCATTTTAATGGTTTCCTATGGGAAAATAATTTTTGGGATACACACACCGAGTACCGTATTTTGTTCAACGGTTAATTGTACCCTCCGCCATGTTCTGGAAGAACATTGAATTGTTCTGCGTCCGACCTGTCACTATACGTCGCCGCATAGTTAGACGAACAAATGGTCCAATTACGGTAAAATGGATATTTTCCTTTGGCACACCTGATCTCTGAATGGTTCGAACCCCCCCCCCCCCGGTCGACACTCATTTGCTTGTGTGCTCGGCTTCTGCAGAGTTGCCCCTGAAGGTGAAATCAATCGACTTGATGAGGAGCAAAACGGGTGGCGAGCGCCTGGCGCATCGTACGCACCTCTACCAATGCGACGACTTCATCATTCGGAGAGGACAGACATTCCACATGTGTCTCACGCTCTCGCGACCGTTCCGACCCGACACGGACAAACTTCACCTGGAATTAAAAACAGGTCAGTCAAGTGGGATTCACTGCATTGGAATTGTGTTCATTGTGGGGTAAGAGTAAAAAAAAAAAAAAAGTATGCCTTGGCCACCGGGGGGCGGTATCACACATGTCATATACAGTGATACCTTGGCTTACGAACTTAATTGGTTCCCAGACAGTGTGTAAGGCGAAAAGGGTGTATCCCAAAAATTAATTTCCCATAGGAAACCATTAAAATGAGAATAATCCGTTCCCAGGTCCCCATAAAACATCATTTTCTACATTCTAATTTTCCAAGCCTTAAAACTACACAAAATATACCTTATTTTATGTATAATAAATGTGCTATGGTATTATAATTAAAGAAATAAACTGTACTATATAATAAAGTCGTTTTATTATATATCTTTATAGAGCTTATATAAGCCTTAAACAGACTTATATAAGCTTTAAAGGACAACCGACGTCTCCGGACAAGTTGTGTCCATAATTTGTAAAATGGCTTCAAATGACTTCTACTGAGCGTATTTTAATAAGATTCCACCGCATATAGCTATATTTTACGTTTTAAGACTCACGCTGAATATTCAGGAAGTCTTGTTTTTCAGTTGGTGACGAGTCCGTACGTGACGTCACGAAAGGACCGCCCCCTGACCGTAAAAAAGACGCATTGCAGCAGTCCTTCCATCACCTCAATGTATTTTGCTGTACATGTTTAGTCTGAGAACCGTGTTGCACCCAAAAGCCGCCAGAAGAGGGAGTCCAAGCTCCATATAAGGAATTTATCAGCCTGTGGAAGCGGAGGTTGCCACTTTTCTGGTGATCCATTGTTGCCCTAATGTTGCCTCAAAATGGCATGGAATAAAGTATTTAATCGATTGCAAACATGTATGCTTTCCTCTTCAGAACTATTTGAATCATATTCATAACTAGATGTGTAACAAGAAAGCATATTCTCCAAATCTGAAGCCATTGTTTGGATTCTCCAGCAATGCAAGACGTCTTGGCGTAACATCACGAACTGGGGGCGGGACTTTCTGACAATGCCAATTCGCAGCTCAATTTTTTGCAGATTTTGGACACTTGAAGTCAATTTTATTGGTGTTTTGCATTTGAATAAAAATAGCATACTGCGTGTTTTGGGTATTTTAGATGCTATAAAACGTTTTTCTGATGTCAGTTAAGAAACAAAAAAGTGACGTCGGTTGCCCTTTAAACATACATTCCATACAAAATATAGTAACTTACGAACAAATTCACCTTACAAACGACCGTTTAGAACGTATTTCGTTCATAAATTGGGGCGTGTCTGTACAGATAACAAGAAGGAAAAAAATTGGACTTATGTGGAGTAAAATAAATAAATAATTTGCTTCGTGACTTCCTATCGCCGGTCACATCCTTTTCCGAGGCATGAGTGGGAATTCTAATTCCATGTGTGAGAATTGCCCCTACATCGGCCGCCTTCTTGTCTAAAAACGGCAGCCGTTAAATGGCCGAAAAGAATGGCAACAGGTTTTGGATTGAAATCAAGATGTCTTGCTGCAATTTCTTCCAGGAGATGGGAAGCGGGGCAGATTGACAAAAAAGGAGAGCTAGAGAACGATGGGGGAAAAAAAAAAAAACAGAAAAAGAAGGATGAGGTAGCGGTGGGGGTGGGTTTCAGATTTTTGGGCTACTATTGCTATGGCAACCGCTCTTGGTTGCTATGTTCCGGATAGCGAGCCGATTTTGAGCTCTGGG